>NC_059105.1:172091604-172281604 GCF_020740685.1 Jaculus jaculus | reverse complement strand
AAGATATTGAATTACAAAAAATCTGTTGGTCATTTACATTCCTTTTTTGAGAATGTTCTGCTTATTTTATTAGTCCATTTATTGATTGGCAGGTTTTTTTTTAAATGTTTTGTATTTTTAGTTTTTCTGGCTTTTCATAAAAGTCTCACTGATTTTGAGTTGATCTTTGTGCACAATGGGAGAGTGGGATCAGCTCCACTCTTCTGCAGGAGGACTTGCAGCCTCACCAGCACCGTCCCTTGAAGCAGCATCTTCCAGTGTGTGTTTCCTATGCCTTTGTCAAGAATTAAGTGACAGTTTTGTGTGGATTTATTTCTGTGTCCTCTAGTCTACACTGTTTATCTACATGCCACCATGCAGTCTTTGTTACTATAAATCTATTGTGTAATTCAGATCAGGAATTTTGATATTTCCAGCAGTGCCTTTTCTACCTAGACTCGCATTTCCAAGTGCATTATTTCATTGCTTTGTCTAGCTCTGAGGAGAATATTATTGAACTTTGCTTGGAGTTACATTGCATCTGTAGATTACTTTTGGCAATACACTCATTTTCCCATATTGATTATGCCAATCTAGGAGTGTGAAAGGTCTCTACAATATTCAAGTACTTTCATTTATTTCATTTTCAGTGTCTTAAAGATTTCTTTGTATGTGTCTTTCACAATCTTGTTGAGGATTATTCCTAGGTACTTTAGTTATCAGATACAATTATATATGAGACACTTTCCTTAATATCTTTATTGGGAAGTTTATTGTTGGAATATATGAAAGCTATTATTTTATATGTGTTGACTTTGTAAACTAAAACTTTTCTGAAGATGTCCATTAAATCTAAGAGCATTCTAATAAAGTCTATAGTAATTTCCATTTAAGTGTAGAACCAAGCCATGTGTGAATAGAGATTATTTCATTTCTTGTTTTTAAATATATATCATTTACATGTTCCTCTTGTCCTATTGCTTTGGCTAAGACTTCAAGAACTGTACTAAGAGTGCAGACAGTGAATACTCTGTCTTTTTCCATATTTCAGAAAGAAAGTTTTCAATGTTTCCCTATTCATATACTTCTTAAAAACTGTCATATACAAGTAGCTATTGAAATAGGGAAAGTGGAGTATTCTATGTATTTGGTGAAAATGAAAATTTCTATCATTCTGTTCTTGTAACATCTCTTAAGAATATTATATAATATTATAATATTATATAATATATAATATATTATACATATTATATATTATATATATATTATATATTATATAATATTATCTCCACCATGCAAGGACTTCAATCTTTGAATCTATAGTTTCAAAACCTGTCCTTTGAAATACGATGTGACAATCAAAAGTTTTTTAAAATAAACTATTTTGATGAAACTATAATTTGTATGGCAAATAATTGAAGGTAATCAATTATGATTTCAGTGTAAACATTATGCAAGTATGTAAACAATAGGTATGGTATAGGGTGTGTAGTCTAGGTCCGATGGTGAGGAGGACAGATAAAAACATGAGGACACCTCTACACTAGTGTGTGTGTAGTCTATGTGTGACGGTGAGGAGGACAGATGAGAACGTGAGGACATGTCTACACTAGTGTGTGTGTAGTCTATGTCTGACGGTGAGGAGGACAGATGAGAACCTGAGGCACCTCTGCACTAGTGTGTGTGTAGTCTATGTCTGACGGTGAGGAGGACAGATGAGAACCTGAGGCACCTCTACACTAGTGTGTGTGTAGTCTATGTCTGACGGTGAGGAGGACAGATGAGAACCTGAGGCACCTCTACACTAGTGTGTGTGTAGTCTATGTCTGACGGTGAGGAGGACAGATTTAGACGTGAGGAAACCTCTGCACTAGTGTGTGTGTAGTCTATGTCTGACGGTGAGGAGGACAGATTTAGACGTGAGGAAACCTCTACACTAGGGTGTGTGTAGTCTATGTCTGACAGTGAGGAGGACAGATGAGAACCTGAGGCACCTCTACACTAGTGTGTGTGTAGTCTATGTCTGATGGTGAGGAGGACAGATGAGAATGTGAGGCACCTCTGCACTAGTGTGTGTGTAGTCTATGTCTGACAGTGAGGAGGACAGATGAGAACCTGAGGCACCTCTACACTAGTGTGTGTGTAGTCTATGTCTGATGGTGAGGAGGACAGATGAGAATGTGAGGCACCTCTGCACTAGTGTGTGTGTAGTGTATGTCTGACGGTGAGGAGGACAGATGAGAACCTGAGGCACCTCTACACTAGTGTGTGTGTAGTCTATGTCTGACGGTGAGGAGGACAGATGAGAACCTGAGGACACCTCTACACTAGGGTGTGTGTAGTCTATGTCTGATGGTGAGGAGGACAGATGAGAATGTGAGGCACCTCTACACTAGTGTGTGTGTAGTCTATGTCTGACGGTGACGAGGACAGATGAGAACCTGAGGACACCTCTGCACTAGTGTGTGTGTAGTCTATGTCTGACAGTGAGGAGGACAGATGAGAACCTGAGGCACCTCTGCACTAGTGTGTGTGTAGTCTATGTCTGATGGTGAGGAGGACAGATGAGAATGTGAGGCACCTCTGCACTAGTGTGTGTGTAGTCTATGTCTGATGGTGAGGAGGACAGATGAGAATGTGAGGCACCTCTACACTAGTGTGTGTGTAGTGTATGTCTGACGGTGAGGAGGACAGATGAGAATATGAGGCACCTCTGCACTAGTGTGTGTGTAGTCTATGTCTGATGGTGAGGAGGACAGATGAGAACCTGAGGACACCTCTACACTAGTGTGTGTGTAGTCTATGTCTGATGGTGAGGAGGACAGATGAGAACCTGAGGACACCTCTACACTAGTGTGTGTGTAGTCTATGTCTGATGGTGAGGAGGACAGATGAGAATGTGAGGCACCTCTGCACTAGTGTGTGTGTAGTCTATGTCTGATGGTGAGGAGGACAGATGAGAACCTGAGGCACCTCTGCACTAGTGTGTGTGTAGTCTATGTGTGATGGTGAGGAGGACAGATGAGAAGGTGAGGCACCTCTACACTAGTGTGTGTGTAGTCTATGTGTGATGGTGAGGAGGACAGATGAGAACGTGCGGAAACCTCTACACTAGTGTGTGTGTAGTCTATGTCTGATGGTGAGGAGGACAGATGAGAACGTGAGGAAACCTCTACACTAGTGTGTGTGTAGTGTATGTCTGATGGTGAGGAGGACAGATGAGAATGTGAGGCACCTCTGCACTAGTGTGTGTGTAGTCTATGTCTGATGGTGACGAGGACAGATGAGAACGTAAGGAAACCTCTGCACTAGTGTGTGTGTAGTCTATGTCTGATGGTGAGGAGGACAGATGAGAATATGAGGCACCTCTGCACTAGTGTATGTGTAGTGTATGTCTGACGGTGAGGAGGACAGATGAGAACGTGAGGTACCTCTGCACTAGTGTGTGTGTAGTCTATGTCTGATGGTGAGAAGGACAGATGAGAATGTGAGGCACCTCTGCACTAGTGTGTGTGTAGTGTATGTCTGACGGTGAGGAGGACAGATGAGAACGTGAGGCACCTCTGCACTAGTGTGTGTGTAGTCTATGTCTGATGGTGAGGAGGACAGATGAGAACCTGAGGACACCTCTACACTAGTGTGTGTGTAGTCTATGTCTGATGGTGAGGAGGACAGATGAGAACCTGAGGACACCTCTACACTAGTGTGTGTGTAGTCTATGTCTGACGGTGAGGAGGACAGATGAGAACCTGAGGCACCTCTACACTAGTGTGTGTGTAGTCTATGTCTGATGGTGAGGAGGACAGATGAGAATGTGAGGCACCTCTGCACTAGTGTGTGTGTAGTCTATGTCTGATGGTGAGGAGGACAGATGAGAATGTGAGGCACCTCTGCACTAGTGTGTGTGTAGTCTATGTCTGATGGTGAGGAGGACAGATGAGAACGTGAGGCACCTCTACACTAGTGTGTGTGTAGTCTATGTCTGACAGTGAGGAGGACAGATGAGAACGTGAGGCACCTCTGCACTAGTGTGTGTGTAGTCTATGTGTGACGGTGAGGAGGACAGATGAGAACGTGAGGCACCTCTGCACTAGTGTGTGTGTAGTCTATGTGTGACGGTGAGGAGGACAGATGAGAACCTGAGGCACCTCTGCACTAGTGTGTGTGTAGTCTATGTCTGATGGTGAGGAGGACAGATGAGAATGTGAGGCACCTCTGCACTAGTGTGTGTGTAGTCTATGTCTGATGGTGAGGAGGACAGATGAGAATGTGAGGCACCTCTGCACTAGTGTGTGTGTAGTCTATGTCTGACGGTGAGGAGGACAGATGAGAACGTGAGGACACCTCTGCACTAGTGTGTGTGTAGTCTATGTCTGATGGTGAGGAGGACAGATGAGAATGTGAGATACACCTCTACACTAGTGTGTGTGTAGTCTATGTCTGATGGTGAGGAGGACAGATGAGAACGTGAGGACACCTCTACACTAGTGTGTGTGTAGTCTATGTGTGACGGTGAGGAGGACAGATGAGAATGTGAGATACACCTCTACACTAGTGTGTGTGTAGTCTATGTGTGACGGTGAGGAGGACAGATGAGAACGTGAGGACATGTCTACACTAGTGTGTGTGTAGTCTATGTCTGACGGTGAGGAGGACAGATGAGAACCTGAGGCACCTCTGCACTAGTGT
Organism: Jaculus jaculus; assembly: GCF_020740685.1. Lineage (NCBI taxonomy): Eukaryota > Metazoa > Chordata > Mammalia > Rodentia > Dipodidae > Jaculus > Jaculus jaculus. The sequence goes on along the minus strand of NC_059105.1, from coordinate 172,276,936 downwards.
GTGTGTAGTCTATGTCTGACAGTGAGGAGGACAGATGAGAACCTGAGGCACCTCTACACTAGTGTGTGTGTAGTCTATGTCTGACGGTGAGGAGGACAGATGAGAACCTGAGGCACCTCTACACTAGTGTGTGTGTAGTCTATGTCTGACGGTGAGGAGGACAGATGAGAACCTGAGGCACCTCTACACTAGTGTGTGTGTAGTCTATGTCTGACGGTGAGGAGGACAGATGAGAACCTGAGGCACCTCTACACTAGTGTGTGTGTAGTCTATGTCTGACGGTGAGGAGGACAGATGAGAACCTGAGGCACCTCTACACTAGTGTGTGTGTAGTCTATGTCTGACAGTGAGGAGGACAGATGAGCAGGTGAACACACCTCTAGAGTGCTCCTTAGAGCCCATTTGCATATTTTCCTGATACATTCTGTCACTGATTGTGACCATTTGCCTGAGTACTCGTGGTTCTTTTATTTGGGTCACTGCATAACAGGGTAATAGAAGTAGTGGCCACACTTAGCTGCTGATATGAGTGGGTGCGGGCATGTCTTCGGGGGACAGAGCTGAGGAGTCTCATTTCCCATCAGGCCCTCATGCATTTCAGGAAGTGTTCTTACCCACTGATCCTCTCCGCATGCCTAAAACCTAAACTTTGGTCTAATTCTCTGATAGTGTTATATTAGTTAATTTATGAAAAAATATATTGCCTGGAACAAAGTGTTGAATCATTAATATGTCAGAATCTTGACTTTTTCCAAGAAAATGGAATAGTTTTGTGATCACCATAGAAAAATAGATGATTTTAATTCACACTTCATTATAACATATTATACTATTAAAAACTTAAATTTTCTACATGCAAATGATTTAATGAAATATTCTGCATCTCCTAAAGATATTTTGAAGCAAAACTTACATTTTTTTTTCTATTTGAATAAAATATTTTCCAACATTTTTGAATTTGTTACCTAAGTCTGTAACATTAACGAAAACTATTACATTTCTAAAAGTGTGATAAAATACAGATCTGGATATTAATAATAAAATATTTTTCCATTTACTCATAACCTCTTCTTATATCTTATCATCTAAAAACAGCAATATTATAATGTATTTGTTCTTAAATGCTCTGGCACAGCAAACTTGGCTCCTTTAATTTCATAACACTATCCTCCATGAAATCATATCTTTATCCCATACATGTATATAAATTATGGAATTGTATCATCTGATTAAATCAGAATCCATCATTTCCCCAAGAGCTATTTCTTACTTCATTACATTGAAAATTATTAACTGTAAATAATTTGAACAATTAGCGCATCAAATTTATGCAAATATTCTGCAGAAATGTAAGGAATCCTTAGTGTCAATTGCATAATACCTGTATGAGAGTATGATATACCTGAATATTTCTTTAATTGACATTGATGATTTGCATGTACACTGAACATGTAGGAAAGAAAAGTCCTTCTCTCTTCAGATTGCAGTGACCTTGGGATGACTCAGAAGGCATCATGGTGCTGAGAAGTGACAGAGGAGTGCTCAGCACTAAAATATCTCAATCACAATTTCCAATGTTCAGGGTCCATTGTGGAAGAGGCGGCAGAAGGAAAGAATGTAAGAGCCAAAGGAAGGGTAGGATTCCTTACAACATGTTCTTCCAGACACAAAATGGCCTGGATATCCATGACCTCACAGTGCCTGACACTACCTACACAAGACCATCATAATAGGAGGAAAAGATCATGACATTGAAATAAAAGAGAGACTGATTGAGAGTTGGAGGGGATACGATGGAGAGTGGAGTTTCAAAGGGGAAAGTGGGGGTGGAGGGAACTACCATGGGATATTGTTTACAATAATGGAAGTTCTTAAAAGTCTAACCTCATTGTGTTTTGACGTGTTTTCTCAGGGACCCAGGAAGCTAAAAGGATTAAAAGAAATGTTTGTTCAGGAAGCTTTAGTGTAGTGATGAGAAGCAAGGTATTTAGAAATTTAGAAGCACATAGTTTATTTTATTTTATTTTATATTTATTTAGTTGAGAGTGACAGAGAGAGAAAGAGGGAGGGAGAGAGAAAGAGAGAGATAGGGAGAGAGAGATAGAATGGGCACACCAGGGCCTCCAGCTACTGCAAACGAACTCCAGACACACGCGCCCCCTTATCATCTGGCTAAAGTGGGTCCTGGAGAATCGAGCCTCAAACCGGGGTCCTTAGGCTTCACAGGCAAGTGCTTAACCACTAAGCCATGTCTCCAGCCTGAAGCACATAGATTTTAACAAAGGAATGTAAGTTTAGACCACATGTTCACATGCTATAGGTGAAAGTTTTTCTTTTATTTTTGATAATTTTATATGCATATAATAGTTTGATTACACTTGCCCTCATTACTTTCTCTCATCCCTCTCATACTCAAGATGATCCAAACTAGTTCTCCATCTGCTTTGATATCTATTACTATTATTTTATCTTTTGATTCATTGAGTTTTATCAGGATTGCTTTCATGAACATGGCTGGTGGATTATTTTACTAGAACATAGGTAATCTACCTGTGGTTATACCACTAAAGTTATTGTCTCACCTTGCCCTAGCAACCATTAATGGTCAATATCTCCTTAGGAAGGGGTAATCCTCATGAGCTCCTCCCATACCAATGATGAGATGTCGACAGGCCTGAAGTGTGCAGGTAAGAAAGGTGCTTGTGTCAGGAACACAATTCTATGCTTATCTGGAAAACTGAGGAGTATAGCATTGTTTTTCAAACTCTAGCTTTTACCTTCCTCCTGCCCTCTCAACAACATTGCGTGAGCATAGTAGTAATGGTATAGGTATCCCATTTAGCAAAAAGCTGAAAGTAATATTATTTCAATAGATATATTTTACAGTCAATATGTAGTAGTTATATTAAATTCTTCATAGGCAGGGAATCTTATTTTATTAGAAAATAAATTTACAAGCACTATTAAGAGTTGACTTCCTTTTTATAAATGGAAATTTAAGGGAAAAACACTAAAGTATTTATATAATCAATTGGTAAATATTTATAGAAATGGGAATAGCAGAGAATAAAAAAAATTGGGTAGAGAGTAATGAAGACAGTTGCTAGGGAACCACAGTAAGAGGCTACTATTTTGGAAAACATCAGCCAGTGGGGGAAAAAATAAAATGGAGATAAAATCAAAGAATATATTTTAGTGAACTCAGAATAAAACTCAAATACCATATCAAAGGGTGAAATTGTTAGGAATATGAACATGACTATATAAGTTTTTGTGATTCAGTCTCTTGAAGCACACATACACACAAAATACTAGTCATTATAGTATCCACCTAATGAGTTTCACAAATGGAAGGGTTTTGAGTAAAACACAACTATGTGGAAGGTTCAAAAACTTGACTGATTGAAGCTTCCATCACTATGAACACACGGAGAGCTAAAATTATTTTCACCTATTTTTGTTCAATATAATAGCCATTTATCACCCATCTCTGTATCTCTGAAAAAAATGACTTTTGACTATCAGGTATAACTTTTGATAATTTAGTAAACCACTAGCTTCTACCAGCTCAAAAGATAACAATGCCATCAAGCTGCATCTGACACCTACTGCAAAAAGAGTTTGGTGAATACTTCATTTATGACATTCTTTTGTCCTGTGAGAATTAAAGGTGCATACAGGGACGTCTCCTTGGAGTTTAGGGATGGTAGCTAGCATCCAGCTGATGCTTGGTGGGTGCTGCAATGATTGGCTTTACCATTTGTGTGTGTGTAGTTCAAGGTGTTGTTGCTGTGTATGCGGTCTACACATGACCCTCAAGCATGTGGTACGTTCACACAAAGTCACACCAATTGTGGGACTAGGGTGGGGGACCATAAGTCAGGAAAAGAAGCTTCTATGGATTTGTGCTAGAGGAAGGGACTGGCTCTGACGAAGAGTAGAAAATCTGAAGCCAGTCATGGGCGTTCAGGCCTGGCACTCAGGAGTCCGAAGCAGGAGGATTGCCAAATAAGACCAGCAGAGTGAGTTCTCAATCAGCATGGGCTAAAGTGAGATCCTGTGTGACAAAACAAACTGAAAATAAAACAACTACTACAAAAATGTCCTCAGAGGAAGTGGCAAAAATATTGAGGCAGAACAAATCCTGAAAATATAAGCTCTTCATAAATCACTGATTTTTGGCGGAAGATGTTGGACTACCTACTCTCTATGAAAAATGGGGATAAGAGCCAGTTTCTCAGAATGAGTGTTTAAAAAGTTACCTTTACATAATTTATTAAATTTATTCTTTCAGTTAATTCAAGGAGTACTAAAAATTTATTACCTTTGATTTATTACAGACATACTTAATTCCTTCATTAAAAGATTCCATATTTAATGAGAGAAAAGATAGGAGACATTACAATATTTGGAAAACGACAAAAATCTCTGGTATATGTTAAAATGGTATTTACTAGCATCATGCTCCTCAACTCCAACAAGCAGTTATAAAATTATTGGATACCAGCATGATGAAATTTGAGACAGGAAAACAGGGCAGAGAATGGAGTCTGAAAGGTTTTGTGCAAAGTTTTATGAGATAAAAAAAGATTGGCAAAGAAGAAGGCTGGAGAACCCTGGCTAAGAACAAGCTAAACCAGCCAGGGGCAGCTGTGTAGGAACAAAAGCACCCCTGCATCTCAGTTTAACGCAGGATTCGTCACAGGGCTCAGATGCACACCCGTGGGGGCGGGGGCCATGCAATATCAGTGAGATGTGGGTCATATGAAGCTGGATGTGAAACAGCTTACACCACATACAGTACAGACAACATGCCTATGCTACACAACTGAACAAAAATTCTTTCCATAAAAAGTGACTTAAAAAACCAAATCTGGCCTGGCATAGTGGCCTTGCCTTTAATCCCAGCTCTTGAAAGACAGAGGTAGGAGGATCACCATGAATTTGAGGACACCCTGAGAATACAGAGTGAATTCCAGGTCAGCCTGCCCTAGAGTGAGACCCTACCTTGAAAACAAAACAAAACAAAACAAAACACAACAAACAAACAAAAGACCCAACTCTGTATTGGAAATCCCTTAGAGCTGATAAATTTTCTCCTTGCTACTGCCTGTTTCCTCCTTTGGAACTTTTCTTTCTTAATAAATTCTCTTGCTTTGTCTGCAACTGTCTCAGTTCTTTCTCTTTTTTTTTCTCCTAAAACCTGGAGTTTATAGCAGGTGCCTACTGAATTCCATTGTCATCAGATATCAGGTTCATATAAATTATACTGTATTGGGCTGTAGGGATAGATCAGTGGGTAGATGTGCTTCATGAATAAGGATGATGTCTGCAAGGAGCTGCAACCACTGGAGGTTTCATTGCCAAACAGCTGGGCATGGTCAAGTACTGCTGTAAAACTGTGAGGCAGAAGAGACATGAGCTAGCTAATAACCAGATCTGGGTTCCCAGATCACTGAGAGGTTCTGTGATGAGGGAAAACAGAGGGTGTGTAGGGAGAAGGACTCTGCATGCTCCCTTCCAGCAACTGCAGGGAACATCCAGCATTTCCCCATGAGTGCACGGGGCACCAGAGCACGATATCCAAGTTCGTACAGGACGTATGCCACACACATGTCACATGTGACACATACCACACACATACACACACACCACATATGTACCCCAAATTATGCTGCATTGTGTAATTTAATATTTCCTGAGGAAACATGTCTATTTACCCCTAAAAGGATATCAACAGAACAAAGAAACTGTTTCCAAGTGCAGCCTATTGAACCAAGGAATGTTTTGGTTGCATGTACAGAAGACTGGGATAAGTGATTTCTTACAGGAGCTTGGGTGACTTACAAGCAGAGGCGCAGGTGAGGATTCAACCAAAGCTGTGTCTTGTAGTCTTATCTTCCTTCGACCTCCTACCTCCTCCGTTCTCTGTGTTACCCCCACAAAAGCACCTGCCTTTGCAAGGAGGGACCTTGGGTTAGAGTCTCAGGTGAGTGTCCAGTGCGAGCAGCTCCATCCCCCTCACCAGGGCTGAGCTCTCCCTGCACTGCCGCCTTCTTATCCTGCAGTGGCTGCGGGGCCAAGGCACACTGGAGCCACCCCGACAGTCAGCCGCACCAAGGCGGAGGCGGGCACTCCAGGGGAAATCCTTTCCCTGTGACTTACTACCTACTTCTATTTGCTTTAGTTTTTTTTTTTTTGTTTTGTTTTTTTTTTGTAAACTATTTAGCATTACTAAAGAATAGAATAAAAGCAGAACACAAAGCTGGTTATTTAGAAATTTCTATGATGCAAATAGCAGAAAGTCCACTTGATGTTTCCATACAGCAAGCCTGGGAGCAGGGATTTATGGCTTGAAAAATGAAATTATGCAGACACACATGGTTTAAAAATGTAACTTCTATGTACAAGTTATAACAAGAGATATGAAAGTTTTCCACAGAATAGTGCTGCTCTAAGTGTTGGTCAGGAAAAACTCTTTTTCTTTTTCTTTTTTTTTTTTTTTTTTTTTTGCCTGCAGTGGTATTGGGAGGGGGTGGCTAATGGTCAACATAGTGACTCATAATTGGTCAAATGCTAAAAATCAGTGATGTTTGAGTTCCAGCCCCTCCTCAGTGTGTGTGTGTGTGTGTGTGTGTGTGTGTGTGTATATATATATATATATATATATATATATGATCACCCCTTCAAAGGCTCAGAGAACATCTCTAAAGATGTAACAAAAAGAAAAAAAGAGTACACAAGTTGGAACATAAGGAAGAATAACACTATGTAACTTTCTCTTCTCCCCAAGAAACCGTATGGAATCGCTGGGATAAATTGGTTGGTGCCATCACCACTGATAAACAGTAGAGAGAAGGTTTTGGGAGCCTCAGAGGGAGAGGATTGAAGGAAATTGAAAGAATTAAAAATATTAGAAATCATAAATTACTTGAATAAATACAATATTTAATAACTACAGTTTATTTAAATAAATTAAACTGTTACTTTAAAATGTGTCTTCCTTAGCCAAACACTCAAAAATTTAATTTAGCAAAAAAGGGGAGAATTTTAAAATCAAATTTTGCCAACCCACCAAGGGGAAGATAAATTACATGTTATATTTTGTTCCTGGGAATAGAGGTGGCTTAATTCATTTTACAAGGCAAGTGTGTTCCTAGTACCAAAACTAGGTTAAAGCAATTCACAAAAATAAACTCATTTATGTTTACAGCTATAAAAGTTTGATGAAGAAGATATTTATTGAATTCAACACATCAATGAGGTCAATAATAAAATGATAAGCACTAAAAATATCACTCTTAGATTTCATTCTCAATTATTTTGTGATGTGCATGGCATAGCTATGCTTTTCATAAAAGGAAACAATCTTCCAACTTTTACAAGTAAAAATTATTTCTAGTCACATTAACAAACTTAGGGGTAAAATTCTAATTTTTCCAGATGTAAAAAAAGAAGACATCCTGATACTTAACAAACTACAGGCAAAAACTATTGATAGATCATTTAAAATAATACATAGACAACCACATAATTCAAACAAATATTTGACATTAATGATAATTAAAAATCTGAGATGATATAATCCTTTGTTTTGACACAAAGATACTTTTAATTTTTATTAAAAATAATGGTTAGGCAAGTGGTCACCTGTGACTCTCCAATAGTGAGAAAATAAATGCTACAGACCCTTTGGAAGAGAGCTTGTCAGTAAAAATGAAAAATCAAATTACAAACATACTAAAAATAATAGGTATAATTTTGAAAATTTTCCTATGAAGTTTTACCAGCCAGTGTTCATACCAGACTAGGTTTATGAATAGAGTTGTTTGTAAGCAGAGTGTTGAAGGTGGCACCTTGCACACCCTGTTAGTGCAGTGGGAACGACGACAGCAGTCTCCCACAACACAGGCAAGCGTGCACCTCGTTGTCAGTAGTTGATCTCTACAGCATTCTGTTGATGGAATGCAATGGGAGGCCAATGTCAATCTTATGAATCTTTTCAGATCTCCCCTAAGACCAGTGAAAATTCCATCTGTGAAATGTTCTCTACATGACACAGTGTGCTTAGACAGGTCAGAATTTCTGAACTGCGGGGTGACAGCCTTAGAGTGATGACATACAAGAGCCACGAAGCTATGCTGCTCCAGGAAATAGGATTGAGACGTATAGAATGTATGGGTTCATGTGTGAGGACATACAAGAGCCACGAAGCTATGCTGCTCCAGGAAATAGGATTGAGACGTATAGAATGTATGGGTTCATGTGTGAGGACATACAAGAGCCACGAAGGTATGCTGCTCCAGGAAATAGGATTGAGACATATAGAATGTATGGGTTCACGTGTGAGGACATACAAGAGCCACGAAGGTATGCTGCTCCAGGAAATAGGACTGAGACATATAGAATGTATGGGTTCACGTGTGAGGACATACAAGAGCCACGAAGGTATGCTACTCCAGGAAATAGGATTGAGATGTATAGAATGTATGGGTTCACGTGTGAGGACATACAAGAGCCACGAAGCTATGCTGCTCCAGGAAATAGGATTGAGATGTATAGAATGTATGGGTTCACGTGTGAGGACATACAAGAGCCACGAAGGTATGCTGCTCCAGGAAATAGGACTGAGACATATAGAATGTATGGGTTCACGTGTGAGGACATACAAGAGCCACGAAGGTATGCTACTCCAGGAAATAGGATTGAGATGTATAGAATGTATGGGTTCACGTGTGAGGACATACAAGAGCCACGAAGGTATGCTGCTCCAGGAAATAGGATTGAGATGTATAGAATGTATGGGTTCACGTGTGAGGACATACAAGAGCCACGAAGGTATGCTGCTCCAGGAAATAGGACTGAGACATATAGAATGTATGGGTTCACGTGTGAGGACATACAAGAGCCACGAAGGTATGCTACTCCAGGAAATAGGATTGAGATGTATAGAATGTATGGGTTCACGTGTGAGGACATACAAGAGCCACGAAGCTATGCTGCTCCAGGAAATAGGATTGAGACGTATAGAATGTATGGGTTCATGTGTGAGGACATACAAGAGCCACGAAGGTATGCTGCTCCAGGAAATAGGATTGAGACATATAGAATGTATGGGTTCACGTGTGAGGACATACAAGAGCCACGAAGGTATGCTGCTCCAGGAAATAGGATTGAGACGTATAGAATGTATGGGTTCACGTGTGAGGACATACAAGAGCCATGAAGGTATGCTGCTCCAGGAAATAGGATTGAGACATATAGGATATATGGGTTCATGTGTGATGACATACAAGAGCCACAAACGTATGCTGCTCCAGGAAATAGGATTGAGACATATAGAATGTATGGGTTCACGTGTGAGGACATACAAGAGCCACGAAGGTATGCTGCTCCAGGAAATAGGATTGAGACGTATAGAATGTATGGGTTCACGTGTGAGGACATACAAGAGCCATGAAGGTATGCTGCTCCAGGAAATAGGATTGAGACATATAGAATGTATGGGTTCACGTGTGAGGACATACAAGAGCCACGAAGGTATGCTGCTCCAGGAAATAGGATTGAGATGTATAGAATGTATGGGTTCACGTGTGAGGACATACAAGAGCCACGAAGGTATGCTGCTCCAGGAAATAGGATTGAGACGTATAGAATGTATGGGTTCACGTGTGAGGACATACAAGAGCCACGAAGGTATGCTGCTCCAGGAAATAGGATTGAGACGTATAGAATGTATGGGTTCACGTGTGAGGACATACAAGAGCCATGAAGGTATGCTGCTCCAGGAAATAGGATTGAGACGTATAGAATGTATGGGTTCACGTGTGAGGACATACAAGAGCCATGAAGGTATGCTGCTCCAGGAAATAGGATTGAGACGTATAGAATGTATGGGTTCACGTGTGAGGACATACAAGAGCCATGAAGGTATGCTGCTCCTGGAAATAGGATTGAGACATATAGGATATATGGGTTCATGTGTGATGACATACAAGAGCCACAAACGTATGCTGCTCCAGGAAATAGGATGGAGACATATAGAATGTATGGGTTCACGTGTGAGGACATACAAGAACCATTAACGTATGCTGCTCCAGGAAATGGGATTGAGACATATAGACTACATAGTGAATTGCAGGTCAGCCTGAACTAGAGTGAAATGTGAGACCCTATATCAAAAAACAAAACAAAAGAAAACAAACAACAACAACAGAAAAACAAAACAGACTCTAGCTGAAGCTGGAGTGTGACATGAGACTGAAGTGTATCTTAATTTTTTCTGATGACATCTCAAAAAGTAGTTTAATTATATTTTTTAAAATGTCTCTGGGCTGGAAAGATGGATTAGCAGTTAAGGCACTTCCCTGAAAAGCCTACGAACCCATGCTCTATCTCTTTACAGACTGGTAAGCCAGACGCAGAAAGGTAACACAAGCCATAATGTTATACATTCACATATGTTGTCCAAGCATCTGGAGTTTCATTGCAGTGGCTGAGGCCCTGATGTGTCAACTCTCTCTCTTTCTCTCTTGTTCTCTTTATAAAATAAATAAATACATAATAAATCTGTGAAGTGAGTGACCCTTTTGTATGAGAATGCTCATCTATTTTATCAGCATAATGTACAAGTGATTAATTATTAATGATATTGAGATAAATCTCAGTAAAAATTTAAACACCTTAAGATATGTCTAAAATTATATATTTCATTTGTACTGTTTCAACAAGGAACTGATTCAATATTGAAGTTAGTATCCTTAATGAATCAGGTATCAGTTTTTATATTGAAAATATTTCAGATTTCCAATTTTCTCAGCTGAAGAGATGGCTTAGCACTTAAGGCGTATGTTGCTAAGCTAAGGGCCCAGGCTGTATTCTCCAAGTCCCACATAAGACAGATTTACATGGTGGTGCATGCATCTGGAGTTTGTTTGCAGTGGCTGGAGGCCCTAGCACACCTATGCTCACTCTATCTCTATCTCCTTCTCTGTGTCTCTAATAATTAATTAATTAATTAATTAAAAAATGTCCGGGATGGAGAGATGGCTTAGCAGCAGTTCAGGTGTTTGCCTGCAAAGCCAAAAGACCTCAGTTCAATTCCCCAGGACCCATGTAAGCCAAGTGCACAAGGTGGCACATGCTTCTGCAGTTGTTTGCAGCCTGCTGGGCCCATTCTCTTCCTCTCTCTCTCTCTCTCCCTTTTTCTCTCTTTCTCTCTCAAATAAATAAATAAATAAAATGTTCCATTTTCTTTTGGAAATCATTTAGGAATTTGAGTGTGGTTGCTAATAAGGTCAGTATGTTGACCATGCAAAGAACTTGTGGACACGTCTGCAAACTGCTCTGCTATCCTCAGTACCTCTGCATTCTCCCTGAGACAGAAGGAAGCACAAATCGTCCTGAGTAACTAAAGGTGATTTTATGAATACTCTGCCTGAAAACTCAAGGCCTTTTCTCACTGCAGGGCCCCCAACATCCTACTCAAGGACTATTAACTCTAATTATACACACATCTAATAGACATGATTATTGCTGTTATTTTCCCAGAACAGATATAGCCGTTATAAGGGAAACTGTAAACAACGAACTTGAGAGCTTGAGAAACATAACTGGTTGAGTCCAGTTAGTGGAAAACACTATCTTTACCTTTGGTTTGAAACTCCACAGGTAAAACTACTTTTCAGAAAACATAATAAATTCAATTATTTCCATCCTCTGTGCAAGTTGGAGTCAAAGACTAATTAACCAGTACAAAACAGATGTGTTATGAAAAACTCATATCGTTTATTTGTAAATCCTAATTGTTTAATATAACTGTTTCTAAGTTCTTAAGAGTTAAAAGAATGGGTGGCTCTGTAATATTAGATTTGATAGGCATTACAGATATATTTTTCTTATTTTTTGTTAGTACCAGTATTATTTGCTCAAGTAAATTTCACTGATACTTTGGATTCTCAGTTACACTTTAAAAATCCCACCATAGTTTCCCAGTTAGACCAATTTTATGATGTTTTATTTCTATAATTGGTAATTTCATCTGAAATGACTCCACATTTATTTGTTCAATCACTTAATACTCATTGCATATTTATTGATTATTTAATTACTATATGCTAGAACCTAAGTCCAGGGAAAATGCTAAAAATGAAAGTAGCATGAAGGCGTCCTTGTGATTTTATTAATTAATCTTTAACACAGCAGAGTTAATCAGACATTCCAGAATGGAAGGAGAGGGTCATTACTGAGGTATTTTGAACAAGAATGCTTTCATTTTGTGTTATTGAAAGGCCAATTTGAAGCACAATCTTATATGGAGTGCAAAATATATTAGAGAAGAATGGGAAGAAGACAGATAGGCTTAGCAAAACCAGTTAAAGATGCAAACAGAGAAAACGTGTCACCTCAATTCTGTGATAATTCTTTGTTTAAGCGATGGCTCATGTGAATATTATTCATAGTGTTCTTAGCTCTTTGAACCATATCACTGATTCTTTCTCACAAAATACTGTACAGAGAATGATTTTACTAAATGTGCCATCTTTATTTTTCAAGTTTTCAATTTTTTGACTTAATAAGTCAGTGACCTCCCTGAGACAGTAATACTTTATAAGTGAAAGGAGAATCATATCACTTATATAATGTTTACTCTTATTATGTTATTATGTTTTCTAAAAATAGATGCATTATTTTTATGCCTTAAAAATTGAGTAGAGATGATGGTATTTTAATATTATTTCCAGTTTATATAGGAAGAAATGAAGCCACTCTTTAATGCTTACAAGAGAAAATGCATATTGAACAATGGAAGCTATATTTAAACACCTGGTGTCTGCCTTTTGTTCTTATGCTTTTAAGGATAAGTTTATGTTACAAGTCCTCATTTCCTGTTTCTAAAACAAAGGCCTCAATGCAAGACTCACCCTCAAAATTCATTTTGTAAAGTAAATTATAAGAATCTTGAATAGTGAATACTCTGTTCTAAAGTGACTTTGCTATCATTTAAGTATTCCATCACAATGGAATACCTTATAATCAGTGGGATTTGCAACTCATTTTTTTCTACATCTTTACTCTTCCCTTCAGCTGCGTGAATAATTTCCCAGTAGCCCAAACCCCTTTCTTGGTGCAGGTTTAATGAAACCAGAAAAGCTAAACACCCTGAGTGCTCAGCAGTGACAGCTTCGGTAAGCAATTAATCTCCCACAGTTCACCTACCACATATGATCTTCAGATTTCAATTCGGCACATCGCATGACTCTCTGCCCTAATTCTCTCCTGGAGGAGAAAGTCTATAAGCTGGAAACCGAACAGCAGATGAGGGGAAATAAATGATGTAGATAAAACAGACCATTTATTTTATTCTTAAAAATGAGCATATCTTATGATCAAAATTATTCCAATCTTGGAACCTTTTGATTGGTTAGTTTTTAGTCTGACTTATTTTTCACCCCCTGCCAAACAGAGTTAATAGTATTTGTGTCTTGCAAAAGGACATTATAGAACTTAATTAAAGTTTATAAAACATTGAGGGCGCCTTTTTCATAATTACCTTGCCATTCACCTTTGTCATTTAATGGTCCTCAAGGGGGCAATGCCTTTTATCAGTTGCAAAATAGAAGAGCTCTAGAGCACACCACGTGAGGCAGCAGTGGAGAACATTTTATGCAGCCATAAACGAGCAGCGACATGAGGCCGTTTTGATAACATGGCTTCTTTCCCAACTATAGAGGAACTGCAAAAAGGCAGCACCAGGCCTGGTTGCTGTGGCACCTCCTAGCCCCTAAGGTGCATCATTAGCACAGTAATTCAGACACACACACACACACACACACACACACACACACAACTTCCATCGCCATCCCTCTCACACCACTAACAGCTTTCTATCTGGGCAAAGAAAAAGCCAAGATTGCAAAGAAAGTCACCAGCAGGTATCTGTTCTCATTATCTCTTTCTTAGACACCTGCTACACACAAGCCATTCCACCCCTGTCACGCTGGCTGTCTCATCAGGAAAGGATCCTGTCATCGATTCTGAAACATGACATAGCTGCATCTTTGGAAAACTCATTTCTTTATCTCCACTTCTAGGTTTTATGCAAACGAGGCCTGTACAGTGTTTTCTAGTTGTTTTTTTGTTTGTTTGTTTGTTTGTTTTGTTTTTGTTTTTTTGAGGTAGGGTTTCACTTTAGCCCAGGCTGACCTTGAATTCATTATGGACTCTCAGGGTGGCCTTGAACTCATGGTGATCCTCCTACCCCTGCCTCCCAAGTGTTGGAATTAAAGGTGTGACAATGTTTTCTAGTTTGAGGGTCCTATTGATAACTGTATTCAGACCTTTGAACTCCTTAGTGAAATTATTGATCCATTTTTTATATTCAGTTATTCTTATTACCACAATACTAACTGTATACTTCAACTTTTTGTTGCCTGTTTCTCTCTACCAAGCTGTTCCCTCCATGAGCACAGGAAGACTGACTTGTTGAGTTTTCAGACTACCCCCAGGGGTATCTATAGGTATAATCTCTATGTTACATACATTATCTGTTGCTATACTAAAATCATATAATCAGGGTATCAATTACTTATTTAAAATAGTTTGACATGTTTCATGTTTTTTTTATATTACAGGTAACTGTTCAGAAAAAAAAAATGGTGGTTCCATGTCACACAAAAAAGAAAAAAAAAGATTAAAAATTATTTTAAAGAATGAGATAACTTGTATAGGACTACTTCTTCCATACCTCAATTTTTACTGAAAACTAAAGGCATTGTAAATAAACAATATGGAAACATTTGGCCAAATGGATATGTTGTACCCATCAGATTGCCTTTTGAATATTTATGTGTATGCTCAGACATTAGTGATGATCTCATGTTGGGTCAGAAAAGCTTCTTTTTGCAGACGACAATGAAAAACAGGGGGACCCAATATTTATCAAGGTGATGAGAAGTGACAGATGGGTGTTCTGGACTGGACTAGACATCTCTATCACACTCATCAGGGCTCAGGGTACCTTCAAGAGGAGGTGGCAGAAAGAATATTAACAATGCTCTCATCATTGACTACAGAATCTCCTTTTGTCAATGACAGGGGAAACAAAATCTGTCAGTGTGTTGAAAATAAGAGCCAGTTAAGGGCTAGAGAGATGGCTCAGTGGTTAAAGATGATTGCTTGCAAAATTGAGCAGCCTGGGTTCAATTCTCAAGTAACCGCATAAAGCCAGATGCACTAAGTGGCAATATATTCATTTGCAGTGGCAGAAAGGCCTGGCTCCCTGATATTCATTCTTTCTATGTTTTTCTCCATGTCTCTTGAGTGAATAACTAACTAACTAACTAAATAAATAATACTTTAAAAGAGGAGGTTGAGAGATCATTAATAAATGAGACATCTCCAATTCACCCATCTAGGTTCAGAGACCAAAGTAGATGAGGGAGTGGAAAGAATGTAAGAGCCAGAGGGTGGTGAGGATCTTGGGCCACTATCCCCCGACATGGAGTGATGGTGGAATTCATGACATAATAGGGCTGTCATTACCTTCAGAAGACCAGGAAAATATTAAGCTCATTAATATTTTAACATGGATGACAGAAGAGGGTAAAATAAATAGATATTAAAAGAGAAGGGCTAGTTGAAAGAGGACTTTTTCATTGGAAAGGTGCAGAGAAAGGGTGACAAAAGAAGATAATAGGAGGGGATTTTGGACAAAGTACAGTATGTTCATGTAAGAAAATTTTCAATAAAATGAATACAACTGAGATACCTTATAGTGAAGAAAATAGAAATATGAGAGAGAGAGAGAGAGAGAGAGAGAGAGAGAGAGAGAGAGAGAAAGAGGGGAGAAGAAGTTAAATACCAAAGAACACAAATAAAATATATAGACTGAAAAAAATGTGAATAGAGTTTTGTATAAAATCCTACTCCATTTGGTTTAATAAATAAATGTTGATATCCATTAAAGGAACTTAACTGTACACTATAAAATTTAGAAAACTTGAGGCAACCTAGGATGTTGCTTTTATGAGTGAGAGCCTGTTGAAATAATCAGTGAATAAATAAGTGTAACTGGGCCCTAGCTACATTTAAAAACATGTGTTGCGCTGGTAGACAAAGCAGAGCCAAAATGAAAGAATACCAGTGACCTCTAGATTTATTTCTCTTTGATGAAGACAGGTTAAGTTTGTTTTGCTTATTCTTAGTAGAATAGAAAAGAACTGGAATTTGTTTAAAGAATGTCTTCTTCCAAAAGGACATGCTAGGAAGTTAGCATATTTTATTCCATTCTCTATGCTCATCTATACATTGACTGAATACTATATGGGGAACATTTGTTCACAAACTCAAGAACTAAAACAGATAATAATCTTATTACTAAGTTCCTTTAAATATGACTTGTTTACATACAATTATCAATTCTCATGGGCAAACATTAGAGAAAGAATAGCTATGCTCTATACTTCAGGAGTTTATGTAAAATAAAAATAATTCAGGGCTGGAGAGATGGCTTAGCGGTTAAGCGCTTGCCTGTGAAGCCTAAGGACCCCGGTTCGAGGCTCGGTTCCCCAGGTCCCACGTAAGCCAGATGCACAAGGGGGCGCACGCGTCTGGAGTTCGTTTGCAGAGGCTGGAGGCCCTGGCGCGCCCATTCTCTCTCTCCCCCTCTGTCTGTCTTTCTCTCTGTGTCTGTTGCTCTCAAATAAAAAAAAAAAAAAATTAAAAAATTGCCTAGCTACAGATGACTGGGCTTCTGTGTGAGAATGAAAATACTTAGTAGCAGAGGCCAGTAAGTTGAAAAGGAGACATAAAGGGGGGAGAAAGGAAGGGAGGAGGATACTTAATAGGTTGATATTGTATATATGTAATTACAATGATTGTAATGGGGAGGTAATATGATTGAGAATGGAATTTCAAACGGGAAAGTGTGGGGGTGGGGAGGGATGGAATTACCATGGGATATATTTTATAATCATGGAAAATGTTAATAAAAATTAAAAAAAAATAATTCAATTATTTATTTTACATTAAAAATGTAAACCTGATTTGGGAAATGACTCAGCATATAAACTGTCTGCTATATAGGCATAGGTGCGTGGGTTCAGTTCCTTAGAACCCACATGAAAACCAGAACCTGTGACAAGTATTTGTAATTCTAGCATACCTGCAGTGACAGAAACAGAGACAGGGAAATTTCCCGGAAGCTCATAGCCCAGCTTGTCTGACCAGCACAGCGGTGAACAACATGTGATCCTCTCAAACAAGGCAGAATGAGAAGTCGGGCACACGGAGCCTTCCTCTGACCCCAATGTGTGCACCGTGCATGTGAGCACCAACACTCACACATGTGAACATGCACACACACATCATACACAAACATACAAAAATGGAAACCTTTATGAAAAAATAAAACATAAGAAAGGGTTGCAGTGGTGGCTTAGTAGTTAAGGTGCATGCCTGCAAAGCCTAATGACTCATGTTCAACTCTCCAGATCCCAGACACACAAAGGTGAGGCAAGTGCAAGGTCTCACATGCCCACTAGGTAGCTCAAGCATATGGAGTTCAATTGCTGTGGCTGAAGCCCTGGTATGCCAATTCTCTCTCTCTTTCTCACACACTCTTTGTCAAATAAAAAAAAATGTATGCCTTTGAAAATTCATAAATTCAGCTTTCAATTTAATTTCTATAACTATATTCTAGATTATTATTAGAATCTGTTATAGAATTGTATATAATGGTGAAAACCTACAAACCACTCATGTTTTAAAAAAAACTTCCATGGATGTCATGACTATGCTATAAATACTTGACTAATAATTAACTGAAGGGACAGGAGAGAATTTAATGCCATCTAATGATGTTCAGTTTATTCATACTTTACAGTTTCAAAATTTTATGATTTGTATTATTCAATTTTTATGAAGCCAGTTTATGCATTAATTCGTTAATTAATAATATCTAAAATATACCAGCCATAACATAAGCTTCATCTCATTAACTATATGTGAGTCCTATCAAGAATACTATCAAATAACATCAACAACCACTTGTTTTGCTTATTTCATGGTTTCTTTGAAAGGACAATATTATGAAACATCTTAGCAAAAGGACCTGATTCACTACACATGTTTTAAATATGACTGAAGAATTAAAAGAAAAAACACAAGGATCCATGAAAGTATTTAATTTTAGTTTATAAAGACATAATTATTTCATCCAATAATTTATTAGAATAGGATTTTTCATCTTTTAAACATTAGTTTGTACAAGGCACTCCTTATTGGCACTTAATAAATTAGTAGGTTGTATCAGTGGTGTTTTTTTTTTAATTTTATGTGTTTGCATCTATAAGTATATGTGTGTGTGTGTGTGTGTGTATGGGTGTGTGACTACCATAGAACACATGGACGTCTAAGGATCAACTCCAGTTGTCCTCTCCCTCCACCTACTTGAGACAGGGACTCCCCTGCTGTGATTTGTTTGGGTTTTATATCACATCATATGTGTGCCATGGGTGTGTTGAGCTCACATACACATGTGCCACTTTACATCCAGTTTCATGTGAGTCCTGGGGCATTGAACATGGGCTGACAGGTTTACAAACAAGCACTTTTAGCCACTAAGCAATCTCTCCAGACCTAAGTAAAAGCATTTTTTAATATTTTATTTTTATTTATTTATTTATTTAACAGAGAAAGGGGGAGAGAGAATGGATGGGCAGGGCCTCCGACCACTGCAAACAAACTCCAGATGTCTGTGTACCCTTGAACATCTGTCTGACATGGGTTCTGGGGAATTAAACCTGGGCCCTTTGGCTTTGCAGGCAAATGCCGTTAACTCTAAGCCATTCCTCCAGCCCTAGCATTTTTAGTAGTAGATACTGAAGCCGTGTTCATAGAGGTAAATCAGACTGAACTATCTTCCAAACTTCCTCCATAGAATGTCTCTCTCAGCCATCCAATGATCCGTTATTACAAATACTTCTATAATAACTTTATTAGCGGCCTAACTTGATTGGACTTGTCAAAACTTCACTGATCTCACAATCACTGAAATATGGAAGACACTGAATATGAAATAAATTATACCACTTTATTAGTGAAACTCATCTTGTTCAATATATAAGAAATAAAACTGTAGATTGGAGATAGAAACATATCTTACTAATAACATCACATTATTAATAGTCAGACCCAGCAACATAAACAAACGAGTCCTATCTTTGTTAATGGAATTCCTTTAAAAGACATATACTTAAAGCATTTTAAAAACAATTCAGATTATATGTTTTGAATTCACCTATCAATATGTTCAATATTAAGCCACTTTGTATTTTTTTCCAGGTCTGATATGGATTAGAGGGTTATCTGCATATTTCTGCTAAGGTGTGCCCTTAGCAATCGTGGAGAAACTCACATACAGCTTGTCCACGTCACACATGTGCTTGTGTTCTTGTTGACAGAAAGGTGCAAACATCACCTTGACATGACAAGCACAAATCTCACCCCACAGAAACCAGCTGCTTCACTCATCAGTATTCTCCCCCCACAAAGCCTTTGGTTCACCTGCCATGACCACGTTTTTTACTATTTGACTTAGATCAGAAGGAAATAGGTAGCAATTTAATTCTCTATTACTCCATTTAGAAGTAAGGACTTACTGTTAGAATGAAGAAAAAAAGAAAACATATTCGGGTTGAATATATAAAGTGGCATGCTTTGGCAAGGGAGATGAAGAAAAGAGTCTGAGGAATAGGGAAGATTAGAAATTGGTAAGAAAGCGTGGTGAAAAAAGGCAGCAAAATGACTAAGAAACGTGACAAGGTAGACAGACGTAGAGAGATGAGCCTGGACAAAGGAACAGGCTTCTCTGAGCACATTCTTCACGGTACCTGGCAGCTTGGCTTTCTTTCCCATAACAAGGGAGGGTATTTGCAAAAGGAATGAAGACCCATCCATTTTCCGCCAGCATCTTTAAAGATTGATTCATCCTATTCTCTCCTAAATTCTTAAATGCCATGGAAAAGAAAGAAGTATGTCTGAGGAGCGGGGTTCAAAGAGTCCTCACCCACTTGACAAATTTTTATGGCTCATCAAAATTCTATTTTCCTAATTTTTTACCCAGCCAACCTCCAGAAGGAAAGAATCACTTACACTTCATTGATTTAAATTCTTCAGTACTAGAAATAATTTCACAAAAAAAAAAAAAAAAGAAAACAACTTGACCTTTGTTTGGAATTTCTTTCCCTCACTTTTTATTTAAAAGAAAATCCATTCATTACTGTCACATGAAACTATTTTTCTTAAGCTAACATTCTAACTGGTAAAAAGTCTATTAATTATCAGAACTAATCTGCCCACTATTGTTTTTACTGGCTACATGTGGCCAGATAGAAGAGGGATAAGGGTATTTTATATCTAATTTTATTTGTTTCTCAATTTACAACCATCTGGCACAAACCTGACACCTGTGGCAGGAGTCCTATTAAAAGAGGAATACAAGAACCTGAGTAAGGCTTGTTTTTGTAACTGGGGATTGACATTCTGCTCACATATTTATGAAACCTAGGGTGAAAGATCTAGTGTGATTGCATTATTTAAAGGAATCTGTAGTTTAGGCTCTGCCATAAGATAAAAAGAAGCAGAAATATATATCCTTAACATAATTAAATAAAACATTACCAAAATGGGCTGGTTCTTATTGAATAATTAAAGGAAAAAAATCTGCAGTCAAATAACCTGAATTTTTTCTCTCCTACATCTAGTGGCGGGATCACAGGCATGCCGTATTTTCCTTATACAAACGAGGGTCATAAGACAATTTCTAGCAAGGGAGAGTTTGTTGACTGAAAAAGCATAACACGTGCAAAAGTAATAACTCTGCTCAGGACTTCTATCTTATAAATAATTGTGTGCTATTTTTCCTTAAGTAAAAGTGTCACTAAGAAAGTGCGGCCATAGAATCTTCCACAATTCCCAATGGAACATCTCAATCATTATTACAACAAAGTCAAAACTGTGATTAATGGGGTAATTCTTGTATGTGGACCAATACTAAAATTGAAAGGAACTTAAAGCAGTGTCACTTCTATGCAAAATGGAAACCCTCTCTGTAAATGTCTACATTAATGACTTTTCTCCTTGCTGTTACCACATACTGAAGAGGAACTGTCTCTTTCAGCATGCAGCTCTCAGGGAACACCCTCCATCGTGGCCGAGAAAGCTCAGAAGGTAGAGCAAGAGGCAGCTGGTCACATAGGCTGGAAGCGGAGGAAGGGAGGTTAGGCTGTAGAGCCTCAAGATCATTTCCAGAGATCTATTCCCTTTTCCAACGCTCTACCCCACAGAACCTTCCCACACAACGCCCTCAGTCCAGGACCATGTTTCAAACACATGAAACTCCCCTGGGAGAGCGGATTTCACATACACACCACGGGAAGCCCATATGATGAAAAGAATGAACTGCTGGAATGAAGTGTGGGGGAGAATTCGGAAATCTTTCTCATAGGCCTTACAAATAACTTTTCTGAGAATAGCCTGTGAAGTGCTTTCCTGTTAAATTACATCCCACAACCATATCATCCGCCTGTGTAAAGTAATTTGGCTAGATATCTTCTGCTGTGGTGTACTTCTTGCCTGAACAGGACAGGTGACCAATATTGACAAGGAATGTTCAGAGACACTGACTAAACTTGAGCTACTCTCTGTCCAGTTTCCTCAGTGGGCAGGTTACACTCTTGACCCAGCAGAAGCACACATGGATGAGAAGTGCAGAAAATAGTGTTGAAGACAGGAATTGCCCACAGAACTTCACAGACCTCTTAAAGACAACAGATGATTACTTTGTGAACCAAGGGCATGTCTGTTATGGACCAACAGACCCAACTGGTCATACCCTTTAATTCCTTCCTTTAACAAATGTTTATGGGTTATCCAAAGCCAAATGTCCTTTACCCTCTCCTCATGTGATTGTCTACTTGTTTCCACGTTATCCTTTGTTGGCTGTTCAGGAACAATTCCAATCCGTGTCTATGTGCGATTGTGCCAGGATCCTCAGAGAGGCAGTAGGCTCACCTTGGTTTAAATGACCCCAACAGTCAGTCCCGTTGTCCCCTGGATCTGATGCTAGAGCAGCAAGCCCAGCCTTTCTGTTCCCGGCCTGTGCTTTCCCCAGTTTGGCAACAAATAAAACAACCCAAAAGCTAGTCAGGCAAGGTGGCACATGCCTCTTTTTCTGTCACTGGGGAGGCAGAGATAGGAGGATCTTTGTGAGTTTGAGCCAGCTTGGAATTACAGAGTGAGCTCCAGGTCAACCTGGGCTTCAGTGAGAACATACCTCAAAAATGCCAAAATTAAAAAAAAATATTTTTCAACTTAAATGAGAGCTAATATGCCAAAATAGGCAGATAAACTGACCTCTAAGCAATACCAACTAATCCCAAGGAGAGGTAAGCAACCATTCTCTGTCTGTCTCTATTTGCCTCTTTCTCTCTGTGTTGCTCTTAAATAAATAAATAAACAAAAAATCTTTTTAAAAAATCCCTAGAAGGACCAGAAAAAAAAAAAAATTAGAATACTTAATGTACAGTAAAGCACTTTTATGTGGGCTTTTATCAGTGATCATTAGAAATGCCAAATTCGAAATTTGTTAAAGTCCCGACTCCACTGACCAACTAGCGCCTGGTCAACAGCGAACGTGGGCTGAGGACACGCAGGCTTAGCCTGACTCACGTTCTGGATTATTCTCTAGTAGGAAGCAGTACGACCCGGCTGCAGAAAGAACGCCCTTCAGCACAAACGGTGGCTGCCCTTGAGGAAGAGCAAGCGTCCCCCACGCCCCCTCTCCCTCACTGGCCCCGGGCAACAGCGACTGGGGTGCCAGGGCCCCTCCGCAGCCACGCGTGGATGCCCTGGGACCTCCTGGCCTTGAGGGAGCCTGTGCCGCTAATGTCTTCTTAGCTCACCCACCGCTGAGCTCAGGTGCACACGTCTTAACTCAGCGTGCGCTAATGATGGGGCAGTTCCTACCTTGCTCCTTCTGTGAACCTTTCAACGAGGTAAAATGACTATGATCAGCCAGAGACAGAGAAAGAGCTTAGAAACTGGCCCTCGCTCTTTTTCAAGTAGGTGCAGCTTTTGAAAAACCCCATCAGTTTAGACCTTAAATAATCATGAGGAAAGAGAAGCAGTATACCCTTGACTGTTTCTGAAACCTTACTATGTACTGAAGCTAATTACCACAAGATGAATCCTACCAGAACAAGTTGATACAATTCACTCTAGCAGTGGCCCAGCACATGAAGAGAAAGAGCCATTTCTGGACATAAATATTCTTTCTGTAGGCTACATTATATCTTCGTAATTAATGTCTAGGACTTAACTTAAAATTTAATAAATACATATGGAAAAAGAAAAAAAATGTACATGTCAAAGCAAAGCGTAATCAGGACAATTAGGTTTACAAAAGGAACACTTCTGTCTGTCTGGACAGAGCTTTAAGCAGAACTGTGGGTTAATATGGTGAGATGTCTAATGAGAAGTTAGACGTGTATGAACAGATAAGGAATTAAAACAGCTATGGCTACCGTGATTAATATATGAGAACTGTAGTTGGAAACTGAATAAATGAAAATTTTGATATACATTATGAAATATATAAGTAATCTTTTGATGAGTTTATTTTCTTGTGCTTTAGCACAGAGAAAATAATTGGTTATCTTAAAAAGAAGGCAGCCAGGCTGGAGAGTTGGCTTAGCACTTAAATGCTTGTCTGTGAAGCCTAAGGACCCTGGTTTGAGGCTCGATTCCCCAGGACCCACGTTAGCCAGATGCACAAGGGGGCGCAAGCATCTGGAGTTCATCTGCAGTGGCTGGAGGCCCTGGCGCGCCCATTCTCTCTCCCTCTCTCTCTCTCTCTCTCTCTCTTTCTCTCTCTCTCCCTATGTGCCTCTTTCTCTGTCTGTCGCTCTCAAATAAATAAATAAAAAATAAATAAACAAAAAGAAGGCAGAAACCCCACTGAGGAGGGGCCCCTGTGGATTGGGGAGGAGGCAAAAGATTGTACCAACACATGATATATCCATACAAAGTATGTTCTTAACAATCATAATTAAATAATAAAATGAAGCCATTAAATTAGCTCAAACAGAAATGCAGTCATCAAAGAGCAAGACCTCACAAAATTAGTCACAATAAATTACCAATTTGTTTTTGATGTTTATTTTTTGTTGTATGTGTGTAGGGTGTGCATGTGTATGAGTGTTTGGGTGTGAGAACATGTGTGTATGTTGGTGTGAAATCATGTGTGTCCATGTGATCGCCAAAGGACAACTTAGTGTAGCGCCCTCAGGAACACCTGTCCATCTTTTGGAGACAGACACTCACTGGCTCAGAGCTCAACACTTAGGCTAAAATCGCTGCCCAGAAAGCCCTAGCAATCCTTGGTAATGGAATTAAAGGCATGCACCTCCATGCCCATAATAACTCTTTGGGTTCTGGACATGGAATTTAGCCATTGTGTCTACAAACATAACACTGTGACATCAGCTAATCTGGCCTGAGTTCAGGTACTTGTACGTGAAAAACAAGCACTTATGATTGATCTACATCCTGAGCTTCTGCTGTTCACATTCATGGAAAAGAAAAAGGAAGATTTAAAATAAATCTCTCATATGAAAGAAACTCAGAAAGTCCTAGATGAAAAATGTCCAAAAAAGAAATAAATAAACAGGAGAAATCAAATAGCAAAACAAAAGTCAAAATCCTCTCATTTTACAACTGCTAAACCCAAATTTAAGTGAAAAAAATGGAGTCTTTAAGGAAAAAGAAATATTGTCTAGGTTAGAATTAAATTTATTAACAAAACTGTAATTCTGATGGAAATTTCACTTTAATTACTCAAAGAAAGAAATATTACTTTAGAATTTTATACTATAAAACCTCTCTTTCAAAATAGAAAACTAAAAGAAAAATAATTCTAAAATTCTGACATTACAAATATATTAATGAGAGCTAAGGAAATGGTTTAGTGTTTAAGGCATTTGCCTCTGAAGCCGAAGAACCCCAGTTCGATTCCCCAGGATCCACATAAGGCAGATGTACAAGGGGCATATGCATCTGGAATTTTTTTGCAGTGGCTAGAAGTCTTGTCATGTCCATTCTCTCTCTCTATCTGGCCCCCTCTCTCAAATAAATAAATACAATATTAAAAATATATTAATGAAAATTCTTTATGCAGAAAGAATATAATAGAAAATATTAATTTATGGAATAAATGAAGATCATATGTGATGCTGAAAATGTGAATACAGAAAACCTAAACTTACACTTTCAATTTATTTGAAATAGAAGATTTCCTAAAGAAAGATAATAGTGATGCATTGTAGGACAATAGTACACATGCAGAAAAAATTCAAATTTGTCAAAATAACACAATTTGTGAAAGAGATTTATTAATAGTATACTATGTTAATCTTTTAATATTATGTGTAATTGGTATAATAATGTAGAATGTAGATTTTATAAGTTACAGATAATATATTGAATAGCTAAATAATTTTAATGTTATAATTTATAACTTAGCCAATGACTCAGATAAATAGACACATATAGATTTAACTCAAGTCCCAGAAAACCTGGTACAATGAAGGGTAGATTAGAGCCCAGATATAGTATAATAATGTCAATAATCACATTAACTATTGATGTGTAGCCTTCTAACCACAGTTGTATTATATGAGTTAAGATCATGCCAGGCAGCACTGCGGCGTCCACATGAAGGCGTTTTCAGGTCTGGGGAGATAGTGCCGTCAGTAAAAGTGTTGCTGCACAAGCTGCAAACCTGATCTGATTAGAACCCATGCAGAAAACAGCTGAGCACAACAACGTGTGCTGGCAACTCCCGCAATGCAGACGCAGACGCAGACGCAGGGGGAACCGGGGGCTTCTGGCCAGCAGTTCTAGCTTATTTGGCAAGTTCAAAGGTATTAAATATCTCAGAAAAGGGTAAGGTGGGCAGGTCCTAGGTAAAGAAACCTGAGGTTCTCTTCTGGCCCCCACATGAATATGCACACCTATGCGCCTTCACACATTTACACAAACACATTGATGCACACAAAATAAGCCTCTGCAACCTTGAAGAGGAAAGATAGACAAGAGGTTATAAAACACCACCAACAGTTAACATAAGGCCAGATTATCATTTTAACACTGTAAAGACTCCAGAAATCATTCACTGGTGATCTCAGAGGTCATTGCACCATGATAATTGGTCAATTAATTGTGAAGCCCTAATAATACAAATGACACACACTTAATGACAGAAGAAATGGATGAAAACATAAAAGCTGATCTACTTGAACATAAACAATAAGTAAATAGGCAAACGCACAATGGTAATTTGAGGTTTGTCTGTCTTCTCTCTGCGGCTGCTGGGATGAGTGGAACAAACCCCATTAGAGATGCAGACGATGGGAACAGTGCTGGCAAACAGCTCGACCCAGCTCTCATGTGAAGAGCACTCTAGCCAAGAGCAACAGAAAACACTTCCATTTCAAAGGCAGATAGAGCATTCATAGAAGCCATGAAAGTAAGCCTTTAGCAAATGTAATGAAATCAAAAGATGTATAAGTCATCCACATGAACAATAATGAAATTAAACTAGAACTTGATAACAGAAAGACACTCAGAATGGCCAAAATTGGCAACAGAACAACCCACCTGTAAATGAACTGTAACTCATTCATAGGAAAAATTAGGTTATTATAAGTTGTGTTTTCTTGAATAAACACAAAAACATAATATATTACAATTTGTGTAATGCAACCAAGAAAATGCTTGGAGTGAACTTTATAAGTTGAATGCTTATTTTGGAAAGAAGGGAGCAATAATGAAATCTTAAATCTTAAGGGACTATAAAAATATGAATAAAAAAATCAAAACAACAAAAAAGGGGAAAATTCAGATAAATAGAAAAATAGTTAACTAACATATAGAAAAGCCAGTGGCAATCATGAAAAGAGAAGATGCTTTTGGAAACATCCCATACAGGTGATGAATATCTGATTAGGTAAAATTCAAAATGAAACTGATCTTGTGTCTTTAATTTTTTTCCTCTTAGTTTTGCCTCTAATATATTCACATCTACAATTCTCACATTTAAGTCTTTCATATGAAATAAATTGATTTTAGGTACTGGTAAGAGATATGGGCTGAATTTCATTATTCTACAGGTGAATATGCAATTTTCTCAGCATCATTTATTCAACAGACATGTTTTACAAAATAGTTCAGTGGCTGGGAAGATGGCTCAGTACTTAAAAGCACTTGTTATGAAGCCTGCTGGCCTGAGTTTGATTGCCCAGTTACCACCCAAAGCCACTCACATAAAGTGGCATATGTATCTGGAATTCATTTCCAATCCAAAGAGGCTTGGGCACACCCTCTGTCTGTCTGTTTGTCTGTCTGTCTCTTTCTCTTTCTCTCTCTCTTTCTCTCTCTCTCTCTCTCTCTCTCTCTCTCTCTCTCTCTGTGTGTGTGTGTGTGTGTGTGTGTGTGTGTGTGTGTAAGTTACTCTCTGCCTCTGTCATGCATATAAGTGTGAACAAATCAAAAAATATACTATTTTTAAAATTATTAGTTCTCAATGGAAGTGTAAATTTATTTTTAGTTTGTCCCACTGGTCTCCATCTATATTTATCTTAATGCTATTTTATGAAAGATATCAAT
Source organism: Jaculus jaculus (assembly GCF_020740685.1). Lineage (NCBI taxonomy): Eukaryota > Metazoa > Chordata > Mammalia > Rodentia > Dipodidae > Jaculus > Jaculus jaculus. The sequence goes on along the minus strand of NC_059105.1, from coordinate 172,249,210 downwards.
GTAGTCTTGAAGACAAGAAAAGCCATTATGAAAGTAATAGCAAGTTGAGGTTGTTGATGTAGCAAATTACCAACCATGTATAATAAAGAGGCAATTGCTAGATGAAAACAGGCCATACAATGAGAAAATCAAAATTAACTATACATTATTTAAATTCTATCAAAGGATATAGCAGATCAACTAACAAAACAAGCATAAATATTAACAAGTTAATAGATACAAGTAAAAAGAAAATATAATTTTTTTTAAAATTTATTTATTTGAGAGCGACAGACACAGAGAGAAAGACAGATAGAGGGAGAGAGAGAGAATGGGAGTGCCAGGGCTTCCAGCCTCTGCAAACGAACTCCAGACGCATGCGCCCCCTTGTGCATCTGGCTAACGTGGGACCTCGGGAACTGAGCCTCGAACCGGGGTCCTTAGTCTTCAAAGGCAAGCGCTTAACTGCTAAGCCATTTCTCCAGCCCGAAAATATAAATTTTAAGAAAACAAATCAAAGAGAGGACCTTTTTTATTTAATTAAAATATGTTAATATATAAAAACCAACATGTTAAGTAATGATAATAGCATATTTCTTTTGGAATGTTGAAAAGAATCAATCATTGAGAGAAAAAAAATGCCTGAAAATGTATATTTCACATTAGCACTGTGCCCAAAATATTTAGAAGTTTTACTGTGATATCCATCAGATACAATTTCCATATTCACATGTTGCAAAACAGCTTGAACATCTTTATAAAGTTATATATTCACAGTAACATAACCTCTGAATGGCACTTTTATGTACTTCAGTGGGACACAAATATATGACAACAAAAACCTGTGGTTGTATAATTATAAGAGAGTTATTCATATTATCTAAACACTGTGAAAGCAAAATGTTCAGTAATCTGAAATTTCATTAAACATAGAATTGCAATAACAACAAATTGGGATGAACCAGAAATTATTTAAACAAAACAGAAATTTAAAATCATTTGAAAAAAGTGAAAGGATACTGATACAAAGCACTAATTTAATGTGCTAACTTTTATTTTTCTGATAATCTGGAAATGGTAGCTCTGGAAGGAAAGAAAGCTTATTTCAAGGAACTGAAGGACTAAAAAGGACTAATGACACATTTTCAGGGAGATAGGAGTTTCATAAATGACAATTGTAATATTTATATTTGGGTTCATTTGTTAAAATCTATTATAATCTCTATTTTGAAAATACTAATTTTAATGGGTGAGTTGTAATTAGAACAGTATAAATGAAACAAATAGGACAAATTTTAATAAGTATTTGATAGCTTACATGTGTGCTCATTGTTTCTTTAATTTTTTTCCTTTGAAAATATTTGAAATTCATTTAATAAAAATGAAATCAGTTAACTGCCTCTATATATCAACTTATATAAGAAATATAAGTTCGATATGAAATTACTTTCAAGACATGTCCCTAATATATTGCATAAGATTTAAGTTTTATATGAGCATTCATGCCTATGGAGATATGCATGTATGAAGAGATAGTGTTGTAATAAGTTATAATGTAGAATTTTGGAATTAAACACACGTATCTAATTCTTAACCACCTTAATTTATTCAGATCTTAAACTATCAAACATAATTCCTCATGATGAATGTCTCAAAAATCAATGATGAACCAGCAGAATTATTCAGGTTATACTAATCATTTATGTGAAGAAACTCAGAGGCAGCTCAAGCCTTTGTGCTAGCCATGGTTCACTAAATGTTTCAGACTTAAGTCATTTCTGTCATGTTTTTCCACCATAAAATCTGAATAAAGTATCTCCTCTTGCTTACAGTACACATAGAAACACACACACACAAATATATACACTTGTGAAAAGAGAAAATCAGAAATTTTCTTTGCATCCAAATACATGTGATACAGAACTTTCTGTTGCTCATTGTTTAAGTTACATTTTTTTTTTTGATTGTTAATAGCATTTTATTTAACTAAAAATGCTAAACAAAGAAGTCGTCGTAAAACAATAACATTCCTTTTGGTTTCTCTGTTTTGGAGGTAGGCTCTCACTCAAGGCCTGGCTGACCTTGAATTCACTATATAGTCTCAGGGTACCTCGAACTCACAGCAATTCTCCTCCCTCTGCCTTCTGAATGCTGGGATTAAAGGCGTGTGGCGCCAAATCCTACTTACTTGCACATCTACTCTTCCCATGCTCTTCTATCCTCCTCCTTCACCTCCTCTTCCTCCTCCTCCTCTCGTGAGGCCAAGGATCAAGTCTCAGGCTTTGAACATGCTATGCAATAAAATCACTGTCCTACTGAGCTATAACCCCAACTCTGAAGCTGCATTCTGACTTAATGTTTCTGTATTTGAAATTAGATATGTGATAATATTCATGTTTATATCTTCTAAGAATTTGGGGTAGGGCTGGAGAGATGGCTTAGCAGTGCAAGTCCCCAGGTTCAACTCCCTAGTAACCAGATGCAAAAGCCAGATGCAAAAGGCAGCACATGTGTCTAGAGTTCATTTCCAGTGGCTATCATTCTCTAATAAATAAGTGAAATAAAGTATTTTTAAAATTGGGGGAAAAGCTTTCTTTTATGTTCCTTTTATTTTGGAATGAATGAGATATGAGACATTCAATAAATTTTTTACCCCTTCATTATCTTTATTGTATATGTGAATGGACAGACTATCTTATAACTAAAAAAAAAAAAAAAAAAAAAAAAAATCAAAGCCAGTAGGAAAATGGCATGCATGCAAAGATGGCAATTATGAAAGGGTGCCTGAAATCAATTATCTCTTGATGTCTATTTATTGAGAAAATATTCCTTTGTTTCATCTGTTTTACTTTTCTGTTACATGTTTGTGACACTAATCCTGAACTCAGCTACTTTCCTTTCAGAGTTTAAGTAAAACACTTTGCCCATGGCTCTGGCTGGTGTTTTGCCAGTAATCCCAATGATACGATGCTTTGAAAATGTAAAACACTTTGCCCATAGCTCTGGCTGGCACTTTTCCAGGAATCCCAACCACACTTTGAAAGCGTCCTGTTGTTCCATACAAAGAGAGTTTTCTTTGAATTTCCAAATTTAAACGATGGGTTCCATCTAGATTTCTCTTAACTAATTTTCATCAAATCTTGACTATCTGCAATTACATTCAATTATTAAAGAGGGGTTACTCTCGCTGTCAATGAAGCCATTTGAATTTCAGAGAGCTCAGATTTGGGGCCTATGTTTCTTAGTTTTTGAACTCTGAATACCACCAAATTGTTTGCATTTTCAATAATTTTGACTTAAGTAAGATTAGGTTAATAATATAAAAATGTCAGCTTTTATTAACAATGAAAATACTAGGAGACATTTTAATGTTTTTATGAAGATTACAATATATAAAATCCAGTACTTAAAAATGAAATTAGTGCCTTTAGTCCCAGCACTCAGGAGGCAGAGGTAGGATGATCACCATGAGTTCAAGGCCATCCTGAGACTACATAGTGAATTCTAGGTGAGCTAGAGTGAGAACCTGCCTGGAAAAAAAAATAATAATAATTGTTTTATTCTACCAATGACCACACTTCTATTAATACATGTGAAACCAATTTTAACCAAGATTTTATTTAATTGGACTGGAGAGATGACTTAGTGGCTAAGGTGCTTGCCTGCAAATCCAAAGGACCTTGGTTCAATTTCCCAGGACCCACATAAGCCAGATGCGGAAGGTGGCGCATGCACTTGGAGTTCGTTTGCAATGGCTGGAGGCCCTGATGTACCCATTCTCTCTCTCTCTCTTTATCTCTCTTGCTCAGCCTCCTTCCCTCTCTCAAATAAATAAATAAAAATAAAATATTTTTTTTAAATTTATTTAATAAAGTCACTAGTCAGTTCTGCTTCTTTAAATTAGTATTTATTTATTTATTTGAGTGAGAGAGAGATACAGAAATAGTCATGTACAGAGAGAGAGAGAGAGAGAGAGAGAGAGGGAGAGAATAGGCACGCTAGGGCCTCTAACCACTGCAAACGAACTCCAGATGTTTGCACCCCTTGTGCATCTGGATTACATGGATCCTGGGGAGTCGAACCTGGGTCCTTTGGCTTTGCAAGCAAGTGCCATAACCCCTAAGCCATCACTCCAGCCCAGTTCTGCTAATTTTAAAAGCCCTGTTGCTTTTAAATGTGAATAAATAAACTCTCAAGACATTTGATATTGCTTCCTGGACATAGCCTCATGCTCAAACAATTGTCCTTGTTTGAGAGAAATGGTCCTAGGAGCTCTACTGTTCCTGAAGTTTAAAGATTGATTTGTCTGCTATCAATTTTCCTTGGATAGTTGGCATGCTAGTCTCTGGAGGCATACAGATTAACCAGAAATGGGTTAAAGCAGAGATGCCAGCACTTAACCTGCTTTGATTGCCTTTTAAAAATATAACAAAAACAATTTTTAGGTGTTTACTAGCTCTCTATTAAATTGATTAATTTAAATCTATGGATAAAAATGTCTCAAAGTATTACTAAGTTTTATCTAACTGCTAAAATGCAATATAAATGCTATCTATTGCTCTTGAATTTTTATTTTAAAAGAATTACAGCTTTCTGAGATTTCTTTATAAAAGACATACTAATAATTAACCCATTCGTTTTTGTTAAACTAAACTTTATTTAAATATTACCTAAAAGCCAAAAATAGCTGGTCATGGTGGCAGTCTTTAGTCCTAACATTTGGCAAGCAGAGGCAGGGGATTGCTGTGAGTGGGACTCTGGTTTGGGACTAGAGTGGTAACAGGTCAGCCTGGGCTAGAGTGAGACTGTACCTCAACGCAAGCAAACAAACAAACAAAGAAACAAGCACCAAAAGTACAAGGCTGGTATAACTCACCCGGGATCAGAAGGCCTAAAAGTCCTCCAAGGCCTAACAAACAACAAAAGCGAAGAACTAAAATCCCCTCTTTCTCCAACTCCTGCCCAAAGCAGCACGATCGAGTTGACATCTATTTCCTAAATGAACTGAGGGTCTCAACTCTCGCAGGGGTGAAATGATAGACGTCTACGTAGACATTAGGCCTTCTCATTAAAGGACAAACCCAGTTTCCTTTCTCCACAGTGATATTAGAAAGGAAAGAACACTCCCTGCTAACTGAAGGGCTGGTCATGGATAAATACATCAAAGAAAAAATATATAGTTCTAAATTCAAAGGTTTTTAAATTTCTGCAGTCAAAAATTCAAGTGTTTTTAAACATGGTGCTGCTCTTAGTAATGTTTATGAAATACTTGCATCTGCATTTGCAACAATTGATCTCTTAGATATTGTTTCACTAATGTTTATGAAATAACTTACAAATAAAAATTTAAGTTTATATGCTTTCCATTAGATGAGACCTTTATTTTCTACTTTTCCTGATGTTTACGAAAATGGTTTACAAACAAGAATTTTATGTTTTCCTTTTTATTCAATGAGATACCCCAAAACTTATAATTAAATCAAATCCAAATTCTGAGTTTAAAAAAATGAAATTAGATGCAAGATATATTATATAATAAAATAGAAGACATCTACTTAATATATTAAAACATATTATTTATAAGATGTATACAGTATGCACATTGTTTATACTGATAATACTAAAGAAAAACAAAAATTTGGAGAAAAAAATTAAAATTGTGCATTATGCTTTGTACTCTTCTAGTTTTTCAAGAGGAAGACTTAGTACTGGTGTAACTAGAAAGTAAGCTAAGTGTGAACTATTGCCATGCTATTATCCATGAAAAATAAATCTCTCATTCAGCAGCATGTAAAATTCTCAAGGTTAGAATAGGGCAATGTAGTCAGTATTGGAAAGCAAGGGCTGGAAGGCTCTGATCAGCTGCATTTTGTTCCTGGGCTGGGACTGACAGTCTGGTCAATGCTTGTTCCTAGCTTCTGGCAGTGTGGGGCTATTTAGATACTGCTTGGTAACACTTCCAGCGTCTTTCTAAGGAAAACAAACAAACAAACAAACAAACAAAATCAATTTTATCTCTGCATGGTAAAACAGGAATTCTGCTTTGTACCTTTAGGCCATGTTGAAGTACCCCTCCTTTCTGCAGCAGGTCTGCAGTTTACTAAACTGCTGATGACCCCCAGGCCATTGCTAGGTTCAAATTGAAGATGTCACTGACAACTGAAGCAATATCTATTTGTTCAGAAGTGAGCCTAAGAGGAAGTCACAGTACATAGTAAAAGGTTCTGCTTATGTCACACCCGTTAACATCCCACCTGCCCAAGGAGATCATGCATTTGAGTGACAACCAGAGTGGAGGAGAGATCTGCGCCATGAGCGAAACTCCCATGTGTCTTCAACAGAGCAGGACTCGTGGAAAGGAAGGAGTAAAGGCCACATTGCCATCTATGCTGAGGCGTGACATTAATCAGTACACTTATGCTGTTTAGAGTAAAAGTTTAACAATATTTAAAATATAGAAAAGCGAAAGTGATAAACAATATACACTAAATGTTTACTTTACACTTTTCCATCTGATTACAGTCAGTAGTAAGACATACTGACATTCTGGAAAATGACAGAGCGTATGGCTGACAATACCCCATAAACCTGTGATGCGGTTGAAGTTTCCTGTCACTCGCTGAGGTAGCAGTCCGTCATAGGCCCGCATGAGTGCTGCTGCAATGCACTGCGCATGCGTTCATGGAGGTTCTGATGTGGAAAATCTGCTTTGTCGGTCAAAAAACTATATCATATACAATTATGAGCAGCTCATAGTTGATAATAATGCTAAACGACATTATGCTATGCAGCTAATAACTATTTTGGAATAAAATTCTATGCTTTAAAGTATTTTATTTTTGGAGAGTAGCTTTAAAAGCAAAAGGTTTCTTTATCACAATTACTGCATGCCTCATTTTGGTTTGTCCTCCATCTCCCAGCTCCTCCTCTTTCCTGACTGTATACTCTACAGTTGTATCCTAGTATTCCTGTTTCATAACATCTCATGTGCTCCACTATATTCTACACTCATTTATTTTAAAGACTCTTTTTTGCCAGCCTCATGGACCATGTTTTACTTTCTTGTTTTTCTTCATTTTATGTCCATGAATATACACATATAGAACAGGTAGAAGCCAGGATGCATGCGTGAGAGAGAAACACCACGTTTATCCTTTGGGGACTAGGTTACTGTGGTGGTTTGAATAGATGGCCCACAATATATTCAGTTGTTTGTAGTTTGCATCTGCAGCCACCTGGCTGGAGGCAGTGTCAGTGGGTGGATCTTAAGGTGTGGTGGTGGGTTTCAGATTTCAATATAAAGGTATTCAAAGTGTTCCTAGCTTGAGTTCCTGAGTGTGCTGTGGCTTTTGGCTTGTGCTTCTCTCTTTCTGCTTGGACCTGTGAAGGCAAGCCAGCTTCTTCTGCCATTTGTGGAACTTCCCCTAGATCTGTAAGCTTCAATAAATATCACTTCCTCCATAACTGTACCTGGTCTGGAAGCTTATCTCAGCAAACCTGAAGCTGTCTGCTACAAAATTTGGTACCAGGAGTGGGCAGAGATGAACCTGACCATGTGCATGTTGATCTTTTGGAACCTTTTTATTGGAGGAATAGGCATGAATTTGGTGCATGCAACTGAAGATGCCTTCTGGAGTGGTAAGCCAAGTTTTAAGGACTATCTCTGATGAGAGTCTGAGAATGCTAAGTGCAGACAGTATTGAACCTTGAGGCTTGGCTTATGAGCTTTCTAGAAGGAAAGAAAGACTGCCGAGGACTTTGTTGGAACTGGGCTATTGGCATAAAGGCTGACTGTGTCCTGCTGCCCAGGCCCAGAGAGTTTGATCAAGGTTAAATTTGTAATATACTGATGTGCTTGGCTAAAGATATTGGACTGAGAGATTTAAGATTTTAAGTTGGAAAACTTTAAGCAAGTTAAATTTACTGGCACAGAGACTGGTTTTAGGTTATTAAAGCTGCTATTGTCAAAGACATTAGCAATCTTAAAGGAAGATGGTCCAATCCTTTACCATGCAAAGGATGCCTGAGGAAAGACTATCATAGAATTACAAACACTTTTGGAAAGAGTTGACTTAGAAGGAACGTGATTTTCAAGGTTATGATTTATTTTGTCTGTAAATTAAGAATATAGCTGTGTCCTGCACACCTGGTATTGGTTTCAGAAGCATGAAAAATGTGAGGAGTGGTCATGAATTGCACATGGTTTCAGGAGCTGCCACTGAGATGCAGCATGAGGCAGGGCCTGATACCCTGATAGGCTGAAAGAGCCTTTGGAAAATGTGAGGAGTGGTCATGAATTTCACGTGGTTCTAGGAGCTGCTGCTGAGATGCAGCATGAGGCAGGGCATGATGCCCCAATAGGCTGAAAGAGCCTTTGGAAGATGGACCATGGTTTGCATGAAGACCTCAAGATGTTTTGGATATACCAGGACTATGCGTATACTACCAAAGAGCGCACTGTTGGCCTGAGATGGAAGTGTTCCCTGGATACTCTGCCCAGATGGAGGGGCAGAATTGGAAAATCTGGAGGCTGTCAGCCTCTGGTTGTATTGGACTTGAACTGCAGAAGTTTGATGCTGGTTTGATGGTGGTTGAGTTTGCATTGTTTTACTCTCTCCTTGCTACCAGTTGGAATTGTTTACTCTGAGCCTTTATATGTTAGAAATATTTAACTTGTTTGATTTTACAGGTCTTAATATCTTAAATTGGTCAAGACTGTGGAGACCCTTGAAATTGAACTGAGTACAATTTACAATGTGTGATGTCTATAAATCTATTGGGGGCCAGGGGCAGAATGTGGTGGTTTGAATAGATGGCCCCAAATATATTCAGTTGTTTATAGTTTATATCTGTAGCCACCTAGCTGGAGGCAATATCACTGGGTGGATGTTAAGGTGTGGTGGTGGGTTTTAGATTTCAATCTAAAGATTTGCAAAGTGTGCCTAGCTGGAGTTCCTGAGTGTGCTGTGGCTTTTGGCTTGTGCTTCTCTCTCTGTGATTGATTCTGTGAAGGCAGGACAGCTTCTCTGCCATTTATGGAACTTCCCCTGGATCTGTAAGCTTCCCTAAATATCCCTTCCTCCATAGCTATATCTGGTCTGGAAGTTCATCTCAGTGAACCTGAAGCTGTCTGCTACAGTTACCTCACTAAATATGTTATTTTCCAGTACACTTTCTTACAAGATTCCATAGCTTTGTCTTTATGGTTGAATAAAATCTCATAATATACATACATACATACATACATGTAAATGTGTATATATACTCACTCTCTCTATATAAAGTCTCTCCATATATGTATAATATATACTATCTAATATATATATATATATATATATATATATATATATATATATATATATACACATACACACACATATATATTTTTTTTTCATTGTTCATTCATGACTTGAACATCTAAGCTGATTGTATTTATTTACTACTGCAACAAGAGCAGTAATAAATTTCCTTTGGGTATTGTGGTGTTTGATTCAGGTGTCCCCCATAAACTTAAGTGTTCTGAATGCTAGTTTCCCAGCTGATGGAGATTTTGGAATTAATGTCTACTGAAGACAGTGTATTTTGGAGGTGGGCTTATGGGTATTATAGCCACCATCCCCTTGTCAGTGTTTGGCACACTCTCTTGTAACTGTTGTCCATCTGATGCTGGCCAGGAGGTGATGTCCTCCCTCTGCTCATACCATAGTTTTCCCCTGCCATCATGGAGCTTTCCCTTGAGTCTGTAAGCCAAAATAAATCCCCCTTTTCCCATAATCTGCTTTTGGTAGGGTGATTTCTGCTAGCAATGAGAACCTGACTGTAACAATAAAGTTTGTATCAGGGGACTGGCATTGCTGTTAGACTCCTGACTGTGTGGCTTTGCCTTTTTTGAACTGATAAGTAAGAGGAATATGGAAGAATTTGAAACCTTGGTATAAGAGATGCCTTGCAGTGCTGCAAGTACACCTTAATGGACTATTCTGGTGAGAGTTGAAAGACCTGAATGCAGTAACACTTGTGGACTATGAGGCTTGGCTTATGAGAGTGAGAAAGGGCTTTGCCTGGACTGAGCTAGAATTAGTTTATGTGAAAGGCTTGCTATTATTCCCGTGTCCTGAGTACTTGTGCAGGGTTGCTTTGCATAGAAGCAGACTTATATGGGCAGAGGTATATGGCACAGAAAGAGATCTTTGGGCTGAAACTTTCTCTCAATTTGCTCCAATTATATGAGATTACAACTTTTAAGATTGGGCCACCTGACCTGCACTGGTGAACTGGGAGAAATGTAGACTCTTTTGAAGGGGTCTGAGTGCTCAAGGAGTGTCCTGTTCTTCAAAGTCTGCTTTATTCCCCCCGGATTAACAAATAGGTAACCTACCTGGTATTTTGGAATATAAGAAATGGGGGAAAGAGAAGGTCATTTAGTTTGCAGCAGGAAATGGCCATGGGTAATGTGAGGCAGGCTTGCTGGATGCCGGCGTGGAAACTTGTTGGAACTGTAACGATGGACCATGGGATGCAGTAGAGACCCAGTGGAGATGTCTGAACCACAAGATGCGCGAAGGAGAGCTGATGCCCTGGATGAAGTTTTCCAGGACTGTGAGTAGCCTAGCTGGAGGGGCAGAATTGGAACTTCAGAGATTTGCTGCTGATTAGAACTATGGGACTTGGAGACTTGTCACTGACTAGAATTGTTGGACTTGAAACTACAGAATTTGATATTTTCCCGGTTTTAAATATTGCATTGGTTGAATATTTCTTTGCTATGCCCAGTGAGATCTTTTGCAGTGTGAATGTGTATTCTTTGCCATTCTGGGTTTTTTTTGGGGGGAGGGATTTTTGGTATTATGGCTCAGTTAAAAGACCTTAGATTATGGGGATGTTTGAACATCAATACGATTGATAAAAACTAAGGGGACTTTTAAAGCTAGACTGAGTCTGAAAGACAAAATAAACATTTTTCATTCTCCACACATTGCTCTTGGTCTGGTGATTTGTTCCAACAATGCAAACCTGACTGCAACAGGTATATAATACTTATAAAACAGAAATTTACTTTAGGAAATTGTGGTGTCATTGTCATTCTGACAACAGCTTCGTGTATCTCATGTTTACCACATTTTTAAAAACTTTTTATTTTTATTTAGTTATTAGAGACAGAGAGAGAGGGAGGGAGAGAGAGAGAGAGAGGGAGAGAATGGGCACGCTAGAGCCTCTAGCCACTGCAAACTAACTCCAAATGTATGCGCCCTCTTGTGCATCTAGCTTACATGGAGCCTGGAGAATCAAACTGGGGTCCTTAGGCTTTACATGAAAGGGCTTTAACCGCTAAGCCATCCCTCCAGCCCTGTTAACCACATTTTTGTTTGCATTCAGATACCACTTCAGGTTACTGACTATATCATCTACACATGAGAGAGGATGCTCTAAGACTTTCAGATAGCAAGAAAAATTATAAATGTACCTTTCTTGTAATGTGTCCTGTGCTCATGAATGAGTATATATATTTTTTCCGGAACTTCTTAGAGCTTCCAGCTGGCCTTTCTGGACCTTTTGATGTCATGAAAAGACTGCGTGAGCCGTGCATACAGTGATGACCAGTGAGCTTCCTTGTGTCATGAGGGTTCATGACAAGAAGGAACAAGCAAAGTCTCCACAATAAAAATGACCCCGCAAACGTATGCCATTGTTTAAATATCTAAATATTTTTGTTTCATTTCAAATTTGTAGGTGAGTTGGTAACACAGAAAATTCTCAAACAGGGGGAGATATGAGCGCAAAAGGTGTAAACACTTCTGTGTCTACAAATAGCATACTGCAACGTCGGGTTGAATGGGCAATATGTGTATCAATATCGGTGAGTGAACAATGACTGAAGGTAATTCACAGAACAGAATGAGTTATCTACCTGTATTCAAATAATCTTCAGAGATACTTTTATAAATGTGTCTGAACTATCAATGTATTGAAACACATACATGTATATATCCATGTGCATGTCTATGTGCATGCATGTGGGTATAAGATGGTATCCCACTGTCTATCTTAAGGTAGCTTGAAACTCTCTGTCTAGTCTTCAAGTTTCAATTGAACCGCCTTAGCCTTCAGTGCCATTATAAGTGGCACCACCATGCCTCCTTAAGAAGTATTTGTAAGGAGCCTTGGTGACTAGAGTTTTGTTTTTTCAAGTTGAGGAGGCAGAGCACTACTTTGCTGAGAGGAAAATACAATTGGAATGTTTGAGGTGACTAGAAGTCAAATTATTCATAACAAAACAAACACTGTTTATTTTTAAATCATGAATGAAGACAATTGAGCTGTTGTTATAACAATAAGCAGATGAAACATGACCTTGCATACCTCACTTCAATAAATTAGTACATGGATCCTTACAATTGTACAAACACTTCTGGGTACTATATATTTCTTAAATTTCCGTATAGAAAAAAAAAAAATTGATGTCTGCATTTGTAGATGCCCAAATCACTTATAAAATATAAGGCATTATATGAGCTAACTATCTCATCGCTGCAGAAAAATGACAGACACCCCTGACCGAAGCAGCCCGAGGAAGCGGTGGTTCATGCTGGCTCGCAGTCTGGGGGCGATGGGCCCGGGCGGAGCAGGAAGGTGGTTGTAGCCGGAGGTTCGCGGCCGCCTGGTGCTGGTCTCCAGCAGGAGCTGATCGAGGGCAGGTTTTTTACCATGCACTTAGAGCAGAAAGCCCGGCGTGCTGATGAAGCAGAGCAGAGGAGGAAGCCCTCGCACTGTCCATCCAGGCAGGAAGGCGGCAGCGAGAGCGAGCTGAGCGGACTGACCCTCGAGCCTGCCCCAAACCGAGCGAGATGTAAATAAGGAATCCGTGATTTTTGATAAGGTCACCAAGTTAGTTATTGTATTTAAGGACAATCAGAAAACTGGTACGCAAACTGATTTTGAATTCAGACAACTAATAAAAATCTCAGTCTGGGGACTCGAGAGATGACTCAAAGATTAAGGTGCTTGCCAAGAAACCTAAAGGACTCAGGTTCAATTCCCTAGTACCCAGTCAAGCCAGATGCGCAAGGTGGCACATACATCTAGAGTTCGTTTGCTGTGGCTACAGGCCCTGGTTCACCCATTCTTTCCTTTCTCTTTCTCTCTCTGTCTCAGTATCTCCATGCAAATAAATAAAAAAGAAATAATAAAATAAAATAAAATAAAATGTATCTCATTTTGTTTTCTCACCCTTAAGATTTAATTTTGAATTGCATTTTAAATAATAAGAATGGATTGATGATAATGGTATAACCATGTGACCATATACCCCAGAGAATATAAAGGCCCTGGATAAACTATATGTGGCATATTGACCAGAAAGCTGATGTGTATATTAAGATAAATTTAGAAGAAAAGAAAAGAAAATTAATACTCTATGTGAAAGAGATACAGTGACCAGAGGAAAGATGGAAACCAAATGGTATCATGTTATAGAAATTATGGTTAGCTGTACCAAATGCTGCTGAAAATTCAAGTAAAATCAGACAAAATAATGGTAACCCAAAGGAAGTAAGTATTGTGGTACATAACTATCCAAACCTCATTCCATCTTTTGAGAGTCATTGGCTGTGAGATCTCAGTTGCTAGTCTATTCTAGCTGACAAGATCATTCCTTCTTCCTTAGGTCAGCTGAAAACCAGTAGTTGGGATATTTGAAGATTTATTTTCCTGTAGTTCTCAGATAAATCAGATGAAGCCTTGTTGTGCCTACATCCAAGGGAAATTCTTCTGCAGTCCAAGCCTCTCTTCATGGGCAGGCTTCCCCAGCAACATGTCCATTTCTATTAGAATGTACACTTTCCACATAACCCGTGGATAGTCTTTGATAATGATAATGGCAGAGAAAGTGCGCATCATGCTGAGACATTAGAGTTGGATCATGAGCTGCCCATATGGTAAGAAGATTTCACCTGGTGATTGTTGAATACAGCCAGCCCAGCAAGATATTGCAATTGTTAATTTTTTTCCCACCCATGGAGAAGTTAAATGGAAAATAAAAACAACTATGAAAAGCAGGCATGGCATGATCACTCATTTGAAAACTAAAATCAAGTAAATAGATGGCTTCTGAATTGAATACCTTGTGCTTAGAGCACTTTCATGAACTTTGTGCAAAAATATAATGAAAAGCAGAGTGTAATTAATAAGTAATTAAAGGCAGATGTGAAAAATCAGAAAGGGTACTTTAAAACAATAAGGATCTTCTAGACCCCTGCAGCTGAAGGGCAGAGAAAGATGAGGACCAAATTCAGAAGTAAGCTTTTGTATAGGAGACCTTCAAAGAACGTTCCATTTTCAGTGTGGGGAGTTCTGTGTCAGGGTCAGAATGCTCACTGTGAAGGAATGTAGCCAGTCTCTGACAGGGAACATGTGGGTTTCTCCATAAACTCTATTACATTTCAGCATTCGGCATCTCAAGATTATAGTAGAAGTGGTGTGCCAGTCCCCTTCCTCTTAGGACTAACGCCTTCATCTCTTCTCTTGAGATTGATCTTGTATGTGAACAACTCACTATGCATTTTTCTTCTTTTTTTTTAACCACTTAAATAATAACCCCAGTTTAAACCTCTATAAAACCAGTTCACATAATGCTCTCACCAGCCCATAAAAAGTGGCTATATATGCTAGATTAGCCAATAGGAAGCAGGAATATTTGGGTAAGAGGTAAGAGAAAGAAGAAGCTAAGTCATAGGGTCAATCAACATGGGAAGACTTCCTTTAGTATAGAGTTTAGCATCCTTGGAGAAGCCCCAAGGAGAAAAAGCAAAGCAAAACAAATGAAACAAAAACAACCATGAACATGCTATGAGGTTTGCTCTTAGAAGTCTGGCGAAAATGGAAGCCCACTGAGAGTGCAAGAGGAAGGGAAGAACAGTGTAAAAGGTATCCAGGTATTATAGAATGAGGAACAATGACTGAGTGCATACAAACTCACAAAGCCAAAAGCAGGCAGGTCCATCCTGCAACCTGCATGCTGACTGAACCCCACTGTGGCTATGTTTGTGGCTCAACACATTTTTAAATCATAATGCCATGTTACAATTTCAAAAGGTTGTAAACCTATGGAGTAAAGGATTAAAAGTTTACTGATAACAACAGTGGTGATACATAGATAATGAACTATGTCCAGTCATATGGCTAGCTAAGATTGAATTTTCTTTGGAACGATACTCTCTGATGGCCTCTCTCCAGTTCCTAAACGAATAGTTGAAATGGAAATATGGGTGTTTGGCACACTATTACCTTGGCATGTCAGCATTTTATCATCAAGGGAAAAAAAACAAAACTCTCTGAAAATGTTCCTTTCCATTATGTTGTCAAGATCACCCCTAATTGTAGCTTCAAAAACAGCTGTTGTACCTTGGCTGAGGCAGATTATCAAAGCCTCAGATGTGTGCTGTGTGACCATCATGTAACAATTCTTTCATCGTCCATTCACAGCAATGTTATTGCATGGATATTAAATGTTTCCCTGAAAGGCCTATATGTTAATGATAAGACATCAGAAGGAAACCACTGGAAAATATAAGACATGGGGCTAACTGGGAGAAATTTTCATCACTGGGGTCATGGCCGTAAGAGGTGTGAGGCAGCAGCATGCCCTGCAATGCTTTCAATTTTCTGTTCTTAGGTTGATCAGCTCTGAAGTGTCCCATGCTCCTACCGCACTGTGCTGTCCGACCGCAGCAGAAAACCACAGGTCCAAATGACCAGGGAGCAGAACCTCTGGAACTGAGTCAAAACTGTTCTTTAAGCCAGGCATGGCGGTGTGCGCCTTTTATTCCAGCACTTGGGAGGCAGAGGTAGGAGGATCACCATGAGTTCAAGACCACCCTGGGACTGCATAGTGAATTCCAGGTCAGCCTGGACTAGAGTGAAACCCTACCTCAAAAAACCAAAATATAAAAAAAAATAAAAACTGTTCTTTATAATTAAATTTTCTCAGGTATCAGTAAAAGTTACAGAAATAGAGGGACTTCCGGTTAAGATGGCGGCGTAGGTACCACGCCAAAGCAGCTTAGGGGGGAAAAAAACCAAAAAAACTCAGCAAAATACACACTTTTACTAAAAAGTGAGGTGTATAGGAAATTGAGGCGGCAGCGGAGAAGTAGAAGAGTTATAGAGCATCCAGAGCCTGCACAGGCGGGAACAGCGGCCCTGGGGCAGCTCGGCCAACCGCCGCAGCCGCGGCGCGGCAGAAAGCCGCCGGACTCTCGGCTCGAGCCGCAGGACAAGCCAGGTGTGGGATTTTCCCCTCACACCGCGCTCTCCGCAACTCGGGAAACGTGAGGGGAGAGTGGCAGCGAGCAACGGAGGGAGGAGCAGACCGCGAGGTAAAAGCACACGCGGAACAGCGATACAACCAGAGCAGCCGCGGCTCCCTCCCCTCCCCCACCGCCTGAACCCAGCTCCAGCGAACACAGCAGCGGCCCGGGACCGGCCACGCCAACTTGGGCTGACAGCAGGACCCAAGCAGGAGCAGAGTTCGGCAGCAACTTCAGCGGCTCCAGCACCGGTACCAGCGGCCCCAGCAGCAGCGGACCCAGGAGCGGCAGCGGCGGCAGATCCCACAGCAGCGGCTTCGGGGTGAGCAGCGGCGGTGGACACGGCAGCGGCAGCTTCAGCAGCGGTGGCGGCTCCGGTGGTGGCAGCTACAACAGCAGCAGAGGCAGCAGCAGGGGCTCAGTTTGCCCCGTAGGAAAAGCAAGTGCCCAGCTCCAGAAATCAGAACAGCAGCCCGACGACCCAGGCAGCAACTTGACTGAGACCACAATCACCCAAGGTAACTGGGATTGCACCAGGGAAGGGACTCACTTGGTCACAAGCTGACTTGGATACCTCAACAGACCAGAAATCTAAACCTCTTTGTTGATAGAGGATCTGGTCATTATAATAACTACTCTTGCACACATACTCGGGGCTGTTTTTGATTGAATGTGTACAGTGTTTAGTTAAATTTTAGAATCTACCAGTATTTTATTCCACTCAGCCTGCTTGAATACACCTATAGCAGGGAAACTCAACCCCTAAGAACATCTTTGTAGATACTCTGAGAGTCTTAAGAGCCACACCTAATACCTTAAGGTCCTACCCTGAAAATATATTACATCAAATCAATTGATACAGCTAAGAATACACAGCTAGCTAGAAAATCCAAGCATTAACTTAATCCAAGATGCAAAAATATATACATTATAACACAAGAAACACTAAAAAGCAAGACGATATACATCCACCTAAAAGTATTAATGCATCAGAAATGTCCTCCAGTGAGAAAGAGTTAGAGGAAATGCCTGAGAAAGAGTTCAAAAGAATAATTATAAATATGTTCAAAGAGGTCAAAGAACACATGAAAACAATCAAAGAAGAAATCAAAGAGGAAATCAAAGAGGAAATCAAAGGAATCAAAGAAGAGGCAGGACACCAATTTAATGAAATAAAGAAGGCAATACAAGACATAAATAGGGAAATAGAAATAATAAAGAAAAACCAGTCAGAATTACTAGCAATGAAGAACACAGTTAATGAAATAAAAAACTCTGTAGAAAATCTCACCAGTAGGATGGATGAGGGAGAGGACAGAATATCTAAGCTAGAAGATCAGGTGGCAGACCTAATGCAGTCCAACAAAGAGAAAGACAAACTTATAGAAAAGTATGAGTGGGAATTTCAAGATATTCGGGACACTATGAAAAGATCCAATATAAGAATTCAGGGCATAGTAGAAGGAGAAGAACTCCACTCCAGAGGCATAGTAGGCATCTTCAACAAAATCATAGAGGAAAATTTTCCCCAAATTGGGAAAGAGGTGCCAATACAGATACAGGAAGCCTTTCGAACCCCAGCCAGACAAAACCCAGAAAGAACCTCTCCTCGCCACATTATACTCAAACTTCCAAACACACAAACCAAAGAAAAAATATTGAAAGCAGTTAGAGAGAAAAATCAAGTTACCTACAAAAGCAAGCCCATCAGGATTACAGCAGATTATTCAACACAAACTTTTAAAGCCAGAAGGGCTTGGAGTGATATATCCCAAGTTCTGAAAGATAACAACTGTCAACCAAGGTTACTTTATCCTGCAAAGTTATCCATTCAAATAGATGGAGAAATAAAGACATTCCATGACAAAAGCAGGTTAAAGGAGTATTTGAAGACAAAACCAGCTCTACAGAAAATACTTGATAAAATCCTCCATGCTGAACAAAAGGAAAAGCACACATATAAGGAACCTAGAAAAAACCAGCTATACTCAAATACCAGTTAACAGAAGAGAGCACAGGTAGAACAAGTAACACACACACACACACACACACACACACAAATGGCAAACATAAATACACACCTTTCAATAATATCTCTTAATATCAACGGTCTCAATGCCCCAACGAAAAGACATAGATTTGCAGACTGGGTTAAAAAGCAGGATCCTACAATTTGTTGTCTCCAAGAAACTCACCTTTCTACAAAGGATAGACATTATCTTAGGGTGAAAGGTTGGAAGATGGTGTTTCAAGCAAATGGGCCTAGAAAACAAGCAGGGGTTGCTATCCTAATATCAGACAGGGTAGACTTTAGTCCGACGTTAGTCAAGAAAGATAAGGAAGGTCACTTTATATTGATTAAGGGCACACTCCAACAGGAGGACATTACAATCCTAAACATATATGCACCTAACATGGGGGCTCCCAAATTCGTCAAACAAACACTATTAGAACTAAGGTCACAGATAACACCAAACACAGTGGTGGTGGGTGACTTTAACACCCCACTCTCATCAATTGACAGGTCATCCAGGGAAAGAATAAACAGAGAGGCATCTGGACTAAATGAGGTCATAGAAGGAATGGACCTAACAGATATATACAGGACATTTCATCCAAAGGCTGCAGAATATACATTCTTTTCAGCAGCACATGGAACATTCTCTAAAATAGACCATATATTAGGACACAAAGCAAATCTTAACAAATTCAAGAAAATTGAAATAATTCCTTGCATTCTATCTGACCACAATGGAATTAAACTACAAATCAGTAGCAAGAAAGGCTATAGAGCATACACAAAATCATGGAAACTAAACAATACACTACTAAATGATGAGTGGGTCAATGAAGAAATCAAAAAGGAAATCAAAAAATTTATAGAGTCAAATGATAATGAGAACACAACATACCAAAATCTCTGGGACACAATGAAGGCAGTTCTAAGAGGTAAATTTATAGCCTTAAGTGCCTATATTAAAAAATTAGAAAGGTCGCAAGTAAACGACCTAATGCTTCGCCTTAAAGCCTTGGAAAAAGAAGAACAAGGCAAACCAAAAAGTAGTAGACGGGAAGAAATAATAAAGATTAGGGCAGAAATTAATGAAATAGAAACAAAAAGAACAATCCAAAGAATTAATGAAACAAAGAGTTGGTTCTTTGAAAGGATAAACAAGATTGATAAACCCTTAGCAAATCTGACCAAAAGAAAGAGAGAAGAGACACTAATTAATAAAATCAGAGATGAACAAGGTAACATCACAACAGATTCCAGAGAAATTCAAAAAATTATAGGGACATACTATAAAAGCATATACTCCACAAAGTATGAAAATCTGAAAGAAATGGATGATTTCCTTGATCTATATGACCTACCTAAATTAAATCAAAATGAAATTAATCACTTAAATAGACCGATAACAAACATGGAGATCTGAGCAGTTATCAATAATCTCCCAACTAAAAAAAGCCCAGGCCCGGATGGATTCACTGCTGAATTTTACCAGACTTTTAAGGAAGAGCTAACACCATTGCTTCTCAAGCTTTTCCAGGAAATAGAAAAAGAAGGAATTCTACCAAACTCCTTCTATGAGGCCAGCATCACCCTGATACCAAAACCAGGCAAAGATAGAACAAAAAAAGAAAATTACAGACCAATCTCCCTCATGAACATAGATGCAAAAATTCTCAACAAAATATTGGCAAACAGAATACAAGAGTATATCAAAAAGATCATTCACCCGGACCAAGTAGGCTTTATCCCAGAGATGCAGGGATGGTTCAACATACGCAAATCTATAAATGTAATACATTACATAACTGGGTTGAAGTACAAAAATCACATGATCATCTCATTAGATGCAGAGAAAGCATTTGACAAAATCCAACATCCCTTCATGATAAAAGTCCTACAGAGACTGGGAATAGAAGGAACATATCTCAATATAATAAAGGCTATTTATGACAAGCCTACAGCCAACATATTACTAAATGGGGAAAAACTGGAAGCTTTTCCACTAAAATCAGGAACAAGACAAGGGTGTCCACTGTCCCCACTTCTATTTAATATAGTTTTGGAAGTCTTAGCCATAGCAATAAGGCAAGAGACACACATAAAAGGGATACAAATTGGAAAGGAAGAAATCAAGTTATCATTATTTGCAGATGACATGATTCTATACATAAAGGACCCTAAAGACTCTACTAGCAAGCTGTTAGAGCTGATCAAAACCTACAGCAATGTAGCAGGATACAAAATAAATACACAGAAATCAGTAGCCTTTGTATATGCTAACAACAAACACACAGAGGATGAAATCAGAGAATCACTCCCATTCACAATTGCATCAAAAAAAATAAAATACCTTGGAATAAACCTAACCAAGGAAGTAAAGAATCTATACAATGAAAACTTTAAAACACTCAAGCGAGAAATTGCAGAAGACACTAGAAAGTGGAGAAACATCCCTTGTTCCTGGCTTGGAAGAATCAATATCGTGAAAATGGCAATCTTACCAAAAGCAATCTACACATTTAATGCAATCCCTATCAAAATTCCAAAGGCTTTCTTCATGGAAATAGAAAAAGCAATCCAAAAATTCATTTGGAATCACAAAAAACCTCGAATATCTAAAATAATACTGAGCAACAAAAAAGAGGCTGGTGGTATCACCATACCTGATTTTAACCTATACTACAGAGCCATAGTAACAAAAACAGCATGGTACTGGCACAAAAACAGACATGTAGATCAGTGGAACAGAATAGAGGACCCAGATGTAAGCCCAAGTAGCTATAGCCACCTGATATTCGATAAAAATGCCAAAAATACTCATTGGAGAAGAGACAGCCTCTTCAGCAAATGGTGTTTTGAAAACTGGATAAATATCTGCAGAAGGATGAAAATAGATTCTTCTCTCTCGCCATGCACAAGAATTAAGTCCAAATGGATTAAAGACCTTAACATCAGACCGGAAACTTTGAAACTGCTAGAGGAAAAAGTAGGGGAAACCCTTCAACATATTGGTCTTGGCAAAGACTTTCTGAATACAACCCCAATTGCTCAGGCAATAAAACCACAGATTAACCACTGGGACCTAATGAAATTACAAAGATTTTGCACCGCAAAGGACACAGTGAAAAAAGCAAAGAGGCAACCTACAGAATGGGAAAAAATCTTCGCCAGCTATATATCTGATAGAGGATTGATATCTAGGATATACAAAGAACTCAAAAAGTTAACCAATAAGGAATCAAACAAGCCAATCAAAAAATGGGCTAAGGAGCTAAATAGAGAGTTCTCAAAGGAAGAAATACGAATGGCATATAAGCACCTAAAAAAATGTTCTACGTCACTAGTCATCAGGGAAATGCAGATTAAAACTACATTGAGATTCCATCTCACTCCTGTCAGATTGGCCACCATCATGAAAACAAATGATCATAAATGTTGGCGGGGATGTGGAAAAAAAGGAACCCTTCTGCACTGCTGGTGGGAATGCAATCTGGTCCAGCCATTGTGGAAAACAGTGTGGAGGTTCCTAAAGCAGCTAGAGATTGATCTACCATATGACCCAGCTATAGCACTCCTAGGCATATATCCAAAGGACTCATCTCATTTCCTTAGAAGTACATGCTCAACCATGTTTATTGCTGCTCAATTTATAATAGCTGGGAAATGGAACCAGCCTAGATGTCCCTCAACAGATGAGTGGATAATGAAGATCTGGTACATTTATACAATGGAGTTCTACTCAGCGGTAAAGAAAAATGAAGTTATGAAATTTGCAGAAAAATGGATGGACCTGGATAGTATTATACTAAGTCAGGTAACCCAGGCCCAGAAAGCCAAGCGCCACATGTTCTCTCTCATATGGGGATCCTAGCTACAGATGACTGGGCTTCTGCGTGAGAATGAAAATACTTAGTAGCAGAGGCCAGTAAGTTGAAAAGGAGACATAAAGGGTGGAGAAAGGAAGGGAGGAGGATACTTAATAGGTTGATATTGTATATATGTAATTACAATGTTTGTAATGGGGAGGTAATATGATTGAGAATGGAATTTCAAACGGGAAAGTGTGGGGGTGGGGAGGGAGGGAATTACCATGGGATATATTTTATAATCATGGAAAATGTTAATAAAAATTAAAAAAAAAAGTTACAGAAATATGGCTGGCACCATTTGAAAGTTAAAACATGCACACAGACACTACACATCAGAAGCACACAAAAATAATGGCCTGCTTGCATATATTTGATATTTCATATAGAAAATTCTAAAGTTTTAACCAAGTCACCATTACATTTGATAAGCAAACTCAAGAAAGACGTACAACTCAAACGTGGCCTACACTGGCTGCTTCCTGCCCTGTACATGCCTTGTCAGCCTCGGGTCAGCGCTGTGGGGACCTGCCTGCTGTTCTTCCTCTCCACTGCCTCTGCATGAGTGAGGGAACATCGCAGCAGTACCTTACATTGGTGGCCTCAGCTAATAATAATAATAATAATAATAATAATAATAATAATAATAACAATAATGTAATGAAGAAGAAGAAGAAGAAGAAGAGGAGGAGGAGGAGGAGGAGGAGGAGGAGGAGGAGGAGGAGGAGGGGGAGGAGGAGGAGGAGGAGGAAGAAGAGGTACGCAAGTACCCTGTAGATCGAGTGAGTCATGCGTGTTCTAGTGTTTGGAGGATCACTGAGCAATGTGACACCACTCAAGAGGGACTGAGTTATTTAAACCTAATGACTTAGCCTGTTTCCATTAACTTCTTTCTGTATTTGGCCATCAGACATGTTACTTTCATACTTTCAGCACAAACCCACTGATCCCTTCGTCAGGAGAAAACACTAAATGGCTCATGATTCTAAACCCAGCACAGTGGTTTTTTGTTTGTTTGTTTTCCCGACCAAAAGCTTTCTAAACAGAAGCACTATCATATGTTTATGTATTGTCTGTGACTGCTTTTCTGAAATAACTGAATTCTTACAAAATTGAATGTTTGTGACAGATACTATCATATAAAGTCAAAAAATTATCAGCTAGGCCTTTGTAGAAAAAAAAATTGCCATTTCATACTTCCATAATCCAAACTGTCTTTAGGAAAAAATTGATTAAACTTGTATATTTTCCCATAGTACTGAAAGTAATCAATCTGACTATAATCAATGCAGTTATTTTGGTCATGTTTGTCCTCTGGACCCCAAGGCCTCATCTTAAATGATGCTTACAATCTATTGACATGAAACTTTCCACATTGTATTGGCACAAGGGACCAAATTAAAAGAGAATGAGGTATAACAATGGCAACATGTATATCAATTTTGTATCCTGCAGGTTTATTTAACCCATTTATTAAATTTAACAGCTTTTGGGGAATAGATTTTAGGATTTCTTTTTCTTTTTACAAAAAAAAAAAAAATGTCATCTGCAAGTAGAGGCAGCTGCCCACCTTGCATTGGATTTTGACGTTTATTTCCTATTCCACGCTAGCGGATCTTCCTAGGAGCAACCTTACTTTGTGGAGCAGAAGCAGCAGGATTGGCCACCCTTGTCCCCGCCCTGTTTTGGAGTGTCATGTAATTCCCAGGCTGCTCCTACATGACTGATATTGTTTGGAAGGGTCTATATGATATACCTAGTGAATTGAAGCTTCCACAAAAAGCCATTCCTGTGCTAATGTTTCCACAAAGCTGACTGATCAGAACTTCGTGATAGCGGATAATTGGAAAGTTTCAGATTGACACAAAATTCTCTTAGGCTACCTTGAGTCGGATCTTTCCCCCCTAACTTTTTGTTTATTTTGTTTTGTTATTTTGAGGTAGGGTCTGACGCTACTCCAAGACGACTTGGACCTCACTCTGAAGCCTGGGCTGGCTTCAAACTCACAGTGATCCCCCACCTCAGCCACTGAGTGCTGTATTCAAGGCGTGTGTCACCGCACTGACACATCTTTAGTCTCCTTAAGAGCCACTTGTTCTCCACGTGACACAACCTGCCGTGGACACAACACATCTGTGGTAAACACCACTACCTTCTACCAGCTGCAAACTAAAAGAATTATCGAACAGCAACTGAAACCCTCAGCAGAGTTTTTGCTTGCGCCAATGTTGTTAGGAAATCCCTGTATGCATGACTTTTACCTTTTTCTTCTACTTTTTTTTTGTTTTTTTTTATCAAGGTCATGTCAGGCTGGCCTTGTATTTACCCTCCTCCATCTGCCTCATAAAGCCCAGGTTCAAGGCCTGCAGCACCGTGCTGCACTCTCACGGGGTGGAGTGGGGCCCTTTGGTGCACCAAGGCCTCCAGGCACTGGAAACAAACTCCAGATGCATGTGCAGTCTTGTCTATCTAGTTTTACAGGGGCACTGGGGAATTGAACCTAGGCTGTCAGGCTTTGCTGGCAAGTGACTCTAATTGATGAACCTTCTACAACCCCCAGCATTTTCTTATGTAAGTAAAAAATTCACTAAATGTCTCTGTGTTGGAAGATGATATTTCAAGCAGTCTGAGTCAGTATTCACATGATGTGGTTCAGAATAAGCTTTCTTTCTCTCTCTCTCTCTCTCTCTCTCTCTTTCCCTCTCTTTCGTGTAAGGGTAAGGTATATGTTTTATACTGACAGTGTACTTTGTTGGGACTTTCTAATCATAAAATGTTGTCAAAGGCTTTGCTCAATAATGTTTATTCTTCATTCTATTAGTGTTTCATGTTTTAGTAAGGATAGATCACACCCAAACTGTTTTTCATACTAAATATAAAGAAACATTTAGTAAGTGCAGAGCAATTTGAAATAATTCTCATTTTTGCAGACACAAAAAACACGTTTCACTAAAATTAGTATGATTCATTAAAATGTATTAGTTTTCACATTAAGCATAAACTTTCCATAGACTTTGGATCCTAAAACACACATCATCAGCTATCCCTGTGTTTGGCTGAATTAGAAGTGTTTTGTGGATTAGTTGGTCTTTCTATTGGCTGTGATGAAGATATTGGGCAGAGCTCATTTTTCCTCAGGAGGCTTAACTGGAAATGGCTCCCTTTCCAACTCTCTGAGATTGTTGGCTGGATTCGTTTTCTTTTAGCTATGTGACTGAAGGAACTGGCTCCTTGCTTGTATCCAGCAAAATCAATTTCCAGTTCTAGGAACATTCCACATTTTCTCATGATGTGAATTGATCCAAAAGCCCTGTCACCACATGATCTATAAATGAAAACTTGGCTATCATCTCCATCACTTCTGCTGTATTGTGCTAATTGGAAGTCACTTTCAGCTCTTATCACTAAAGAGTAACAGGATATTTATGGAAGGGCATGACTACCAAGAGGAGATAATTATGACCCCCCCAAATCTGTCCATAAAATTCATGATAATAACTGTCCCCAAACTCCAAAGTAAACTGAAAGTTATTTGTCTTATATATTGTCATGCATAGTTCATTTTTGTTTCTACCTTGGAAAAAGAAAATCAAAGTAGTAATTTTCAACAATCTTTTAATAATTGATGTATCTAAAAAGGATAAAATCTCCATTTATTTTGATGCTTTTCAAACACATTCTTTAACCAGTCGTAACATCCTATTAGAGGATTTGCTACTCTTCATACTGTCAGTGAGCTTCATCATCTGAGGGCAAGTGGTTTTGGTAAAAATGATTATTAAGTTCACTCTCTATTATTATACATTATAAAGACATTGCATTACCCCAATGTTATTAAGCTTCTTGGAACTTTATATTAAATCAAAAATTTCAATCCAGTGTGGTTTTTCATAATGCAATCCTCCAAGTTGTTCCATGTTTCTAGGTTGGCAGCTGTCCCTTCAAAATTTATCCTTTGCTTATAGTATGAATGTATCATTGGGATGTGCTGTTCATCTAAATCACTTCTGTGTATCATACAGAACATCACAATCTCTTTTGGGGTTCATTACTTTGCTGAGTGGCACATTCCTCTTGTCCACCAGTGTTCCAGACAGCCTTGCGTGTTTGTGATTAAGCCTCATGCTTAGTCCCCGCTTGTGGGGACTTAGGTCTTAGGTCGGCGGCACTCTCCCCGGGGAGGAGGCAGTGTGTGGCTGGGCATTTCATAGCTCTGTCCTGCTTGGTGATAAGGAGAGCTGCTGGCTCCGGGTGGATTCTCCCGTGTTTCCTGCTGCTGTGGAGATGTGCTCTCCTGCCCCCTGCTGTTGCCATACTTTCTTCACAAGAACAAACTTGTCTTGCAATCTGTGCATCAGACAGAATCAGCCCTTTCCTCCCATAAGGTGCTTGGGTGTTTTGTCCCAACAATGAGAAGGCAACTTCTAGAAATTGGAACTAGGAAGAGGAGCCATTGTTGAGATAAATCTGACATATGCTCCCCCTCCACTCCCTACTTCCCTCCACAAGGTAGGGTCTCACTCTAGCTCAGGCTGACCTGGAAGTCACTGTGTATTCTCAGGGTGGCCTCAAACTCCTGGCAATACTCCTACCTCTACTGGGATTAAAGGCATGTGCCACCACACCCAGCTCATATGCCTTTTGTATCTGTTGGAGCTTGTTTACAGAAGGAATATGTATGGGATTTTTGAATCAAAGGAGCTTTGTTTTGCTATATGCAGTACTTAATGTGAATATGAAATGTAAAATGCTGAGCCAGAGAAATGGCTTAGCAGCTAAGGTGTTTATCTGTGAAGTCTAAGAACCCAGGTTCAATTCCCCAGTACCCAAGTAAGCCAAGTGCACGTGGTGGCAGTTGTGTCTGGAGTTCATTTGCAGCAGCTACAGACCCTGACACACTTGTTCTCTCTCTCTTTCTATTAAATAAATAAGTAAGTAAAATCCAACATTACATTAAAAAAGAAAATTGATTTTAAATGTAAATGTGAAATGTGAGCTGGTGAAGACTGTCAAGAGTTGGTCTAGAGGCAGTGTGTGATATTCTGGCTGCTTCTCATTTTCAGAGAACTTGAGCATAGTTGAATTTAAAACAATGGTTTGATATGTTATGATGAAAGTATAGAACAGACAAACATGTTTGAAACAGAAGGAAGAATGGTTCTGTTTTGAGCCCCAGTTCTAGAGACTGAAGTGGATCAGCTGTAATTATATAAGAGAATTTATAATGGTTTCCTCCTTCTCAAAGCTGTTGTTTTTTTTCCCCCCTTTGGATAAAAAATTTGTCAGAATTTACCACATGGTACTGGTTGTGGAAGCATTAAGTTGATGGAAATAAAACGTCATGGATGCCACCACATTTAAAGAGCCACTGAGGCTAGGTACCATAGGCAAGGTTGAGTTCCTGCAAGGAAGGTCTGTGATGTCATTGTATGGAGCTGAGAAAATAAATTTTTGGTTGTAGTGGAGAACTCAGGACTCTGGAAAAATGCCAGGACTGTGGTTCTGGGTGAATTCTTCCCCTGAAACAAGCAGAGCAGTGGGAGGGATGTAGCAAGCTACATGAATTTTGGAGCCCAGAAGATTTCATTACTGCCTGTGCTATGGATGTGTGATATCCAGCCACATGCTTTTGCCATGATGAAATTTCCTCTCAAAGCTATGACCCAGAAATAAACCCTTTCCTTCCACAAGAACTTATGGCCTGGTTTTTAGCCCCAGCAAGGAGAAGGTTCCTCTACCTTTCCTGGACATGAATCTTGCCTTTGCCACAAACTTGTATTCTCTTCATTTCTGGCTTCCCCATCTCTCTCTTACACAAAAAGTTTGTATTTTATTTACAAAGTACCTACTTTGTTTTTCATAGAAGTCCATCCCTATGTTTTAATATATTTGTAAGTACTATCAGCTTACTGTCTACAAAATAGTCCTATCAGTGTCAAGAAAAAGGAAGCAAATTTATAAGCACCAGCATGACTTTCTGTAAAATCTGCTTTTGTTAGTGAGGATGAAGTATGAAAGTAAATTGTGATAAGAAGCAAGAGGTTTGATAGAGATTAAGGCCAATATACTGTGATGGCTACTGTCTCACTGAACACTTCTCTTGTATTCATGTGTAGTACTCAGCCAAAGTTTTCTTTTCAACTTAGTTTTCAATCATACACATCAAAAAAGAATTGATTAACATATTGTCATAAGAGATAAGGACACTAGCTGTAGAGTGAAAATAGTACCAGGGCTTCAGAGATGGCTTAGAGTTTAAGGTGCTGGCCTGCAATGCCAAAGGACCTCAGTTTGACTCCTCGGGACCCCACAAGCCAGACGGACAAGTGGGCATATACATCTGGAGTTGATTTGCGGTGGCTAGAAGCCCTGGCACACCATTCTCTCTTTCTCTTTCTCTCTCTGCCTCTTTCCCTCTCAAAGAAATAAATAGATAAATAATTAATAAAATATTTTTAAGAGCACCAAAAACAAACCTAAAAGGTAGTATATTTAAATTTTTGCTTAGAATTCTTTTAGTCTCATCTGTGTCATTTATTCAATAAATGGTTATATTATTTGATCTCTAAGATATTTTTCACCTCTATTGCATTTTATAATTATAAGGCTAAAAATGTTTAAAATCCTTTAAGAAAAAAAAAAATGTACTCAAAGATTAGAAAAGAAAGTACTGGGCTGGAGAGATGGCTAAGCAGGGAAGATACTTGCCTGCCAAACCTAAGGACCCATGCTTGACTCTCTAGGCCCCACATAAGCCAGACATAGGTGGTACATGCATCTGGAGTTTGATTATAGTGGCTGGAGGTACTGGTGCACAAATTCTCTCTCTCTTTATCACTCCCACTCTCACATAAGAGAGAGAGAAAGAGACCAGTCTGTTGTGCTTTCCTCAAAAAAAGTCTATTAAAATTATAAAACTGGATTTTTTGTTTTATTGCTAAACTTATACATACTCCCAACATTTAGTTTATAAGTTTCAAGAACATGGAACATATAATTCTTGAGGCTGAAATTCTAGGATATCCTGCATTTATTCCTGATTGGAGTGATATAATCACGGAATATCCAGTAGGGTTTCCCTACACAATTCACTTCTAGATCTTGGAACTAAGATTCATGATTTTTTTTTTTCTTTGCAGTATTCACTGTGAAGGATTTTTTTTTTTTTTAATTTAACTTCAGAAGTAGTTTAATAATGTATCACATAGGAAGCTGTTAGTAGACTGCTTTTATAATATTACAAATCAGTAGCTACTGACTATATTTGTACGTAAGACAATAAACATAGAGAAGCTTGGTAGAGGAAGATAATTAGATGAATTAGAATTATGAGCAGAGATGCAAATGAGTGGAACTTAGACAAATTGCATCAGGTTCCATGCATGAGAAAAATGAAAGAATATCCAACACATGCTTAAAACCTTCGATAAAAGTAGAGCCAAAGGAAGGGTAGGACTCCTTACAACGTGCTCCTCCATACACAAAATGGCCTGGATATCCATGACCTCACAGTGCCTGACACTACCTACACAAGACCATCATAAGAAGAGGAAAAGATCATGACAACAAAATAAAAGAGAGACTGTTTGAGAGGCAATAGGGGATTTGATGGAGAATGAGGTTTTAAAGGGGAAAGTGGGGGAATGGAGGGCATTACCATGGGGTATTGTTTATTGTTTACAATCGTGGAAGTTGTTAATAAAAAATAATAAATAAAATTTTTAAATCCCCATCAAAAAAATTAAAATTAAAAAAAGTAGATGACAACCTAAACATGTGTAGCATTATAAATATGGGACAAGCAGATAAAATGACAAGGTATGGTTTGGTGTCAAAAGTAACTGGCCATGTTTCAAAGAATAAGAATATGTACAAGTTGATATGTTAGCTATGATTCATTTAGGGCCATATTATGTTACTTCATTTATTGATTTAAATTAATTCTTTAAGAAGAAGTTTCTCTTGAGAAATTAAAAAGCTCTTTTACAATTTTTTTTTAAAAAACAATAGAATCCGTTTTCAAATAATTTTAGCCAATATTTCTTTTAGAATGGTTGATGCCTGTGTTTAAGAGAAATTTAGTTGTGTTGTATTAAGTTTATTTTCCCCAAGTATGGCTATGCCTATAAATTGTGGTCTAAAAGTGATATTTTGACATTTTTTTTTCATTAAGAGAGTAGATATGGATAGTTTTTATATTTTAGCTTTATATGTGTAGTTTAATATTCAAATACAATTTTCTTCATAGTTATGTGTTAAGTGATAATATTTCAACCTTGATAAATTAAGATGAGAACTCAGAAAATCCCAGAAATTGTTTGGCCACTTAGCTCCTAACTATTTTTATGTATTTATTTTAAAATTCAATATAGCACTTAATAATTGTGGAGAAAGGATACTGCCTCAAAATACATTAATGTGTTGTCAGTATATAATTCTGTTTTACATTTTTAAAGGTGTTTTCACTTTTTATTTCATTAAAATAACTAGGAATAGACAATTTCAATATTGTTGTTTTATGGATCTAAGGGCTGTTAATAGGACAATGTAATCAGGAGTTCCCTGTGTGGGCAGTGTGCAGGTGGGCATGGTCATCTGGAGTGAGCAGGCCAGACCCGTTTCCTGGATCCCCCTTCTTTGCACAGTGTCCCCACCTGGGCTCCTTGTGTGGAGGGTGTGCAGCCGGGTGCTGCAGTCTGGAGTGAGTAGGCAAGACCCTGGCTTCTGGGCTAGTCCTACATCTCTGGCCTGGGTTCTAGCCCAAGGAATAAGGCAGGAGGAAGAATAAAATGGGTTCAAACTAGAAAGGAAGAAGTCAAGTTAGCCCTATTTGTAGATGACAGGATCCTATATATAAATGACCTGAAAGCCTCCATCTCAAAATATCTAAAGGTGATAAATTCCTTTAGCAAAGTGGCATAATACAAAATTAATGTACAAAAATCAGTCACTTTTCTATATGCAAAGGGCAAATGTACAGAGAAATAAATCAGTGAGGCTGTTCTATTTTCAATAGCAACAAAAATTAAATACCTTGGAATAACACTAACCAAGGATGTGAAAGACCTATATAATGAAAACATAAAGTACTCAAGAAAGAAATAAAGGAGAACTCATGAACATGGAAAGACTGCCCGTGTTTCTGGGTAGGTAGAATTAATATTGTGAGAATGGAAATTCTACCAAAAGCAATATATAGATTTAACACAATACCAATAAGAATACCAGCATCATCTTCACAGAAACTGAAGAAAATGACCTCAAAATTCATAAGGAATAGCAGAAGGCCTTGGATATCCAAACATATTCTCAGCAAAAAAAAAAAAAAAAAAAAATCACCTAGGGCAGTATCACCACATCTGATCAAAAGCTATATTACAAAGCCATAGTGACAAAACAGCATGGTACTGGAACAAAAACAGAAACATAGACCAATGGGACAGAATTGCAGACCCAGACCTTAGGTTAAGTAACTACAGCTGCTTGATATTTGACAAGGTTTCCAATAATGTAGACTGGAGAAAAAAACACCATCTTTAACAAATGGTGTTGGACAAATTGTATGACTATATGTAGAAAAATGAAATTAGACCCACTAATTTTTCATACACAAAAATCAAATCCAAATGGATTAAAGACCTCAATATAAGACCTGAAACACTTCAATTACTGGAAGTAAAAATAGGAGACACTCTACACGATATAGAACTGGGAAAAGACTTCCTGAGCAAAACCCCAGTAGCCCTGGAAATTAAACAAGTACTCAACCAATGGGATCTCATGAAGTTAAAAAGCTTTTGCACAAACAAACATAATCAGAGCCAATAGATTACCCACAGAATGACAGAAAATCTTTGTAAGCTATACCACTGACAGAAACCTAATATATCAAATCTACAAAAAAGTCAAAAAAAATACTCAATAAAATATCAAACAACCCATTCCAAAAGTGGGGAAAAGAACTAAGTAGGGAATTCTCAGAAGAAAAATTACAAATGGCTAACACACACTCAAGAAAATGTTCAACATCCCTAACCATTACAGAAATGCAAATTAAAACAACTATGAGATTCCACTTTATCCCAGTAAGGACAGCAAACATTAAAATGTCAAATGAAAACAAATGTTGGTGAGAAATAGGAATACTCAGTCACTGTTGGTGGGAAAGTAAGATGGTACATCCTCCATGGAAATCAATATGGACACTCCTGAAAAGGATTAATATAGAGTTTCCAACAGATTCTGTTATTCCCTTAATGGGAATTTACCCTAAAAGCTCCACCTCTCATTTCAGAGATATTTGCTCAACCATGTTTATAGCTGCTCAATTCATCATAGCTAAAAAGTGTAATCCACCCAGGTGCCCATTGTTGGATGAATGTATAACCAAGATGTGGAATATCTACATGATGGAATTCTACACAGCAGTAAGAAAAAAAAAAAAAATGACACACTGAAATTTGTAAAAAAAAAAAAAAAAAAAGGCCAAACTTGGAACAGATCATTCATTCTAAGTGAACTCACCCAATCACAGGAAAAAAATCATCACATGGTCTCATTCATGTGCGGTTCCTAACCTGGATCAGCTTGAGTTGCTGACATACGTGAATAGCATGTGAAGACTTGGATAATGGGCAGGGTAGGTCTTGGGTAAAGGGGAAGAGTGGGGGAGGGTCACAAAACTGAACCCAGATTGAACTGGTTCCATAGAATCCTGTATCCTGGAAGTCAGACTCAAAGGAGACACCCTGAAGAGGACCATAATGGGAGCACCTGAATCCAAGGGCCCTGGAGAGGGTGAGATGAACCCTAACCTTAAATTTCTCCTGTTTCTCTTTCTTCTCTGTCTTTTTCTTTACCCTTGGTGCTGGCCCATAAGTCCCTGTGCCAGAAGGTGGTTTACATCCACAATGAGCAGTTGATTAGAGAGACCTACTAGATCTCCCCCCACCCTAAAATAAAAACAGGACAGACTTCAATCAGAGCACTTGATTAGTCACCAGAGGCTAATTGTAAGTCCCTACTCCTGAAGACAACATACATAGTTGGCATGGACCATGGAGAGACCTGGTTGGAATCCAGAAGAGAGCCAGTCCCCAGACAAGTCGCTCATTTAGTGCTGGAAGGAGCTACATGAGCTACCGGGAGAAAGTGGCCAACTTCTGTCCAAGCCACTCAAAGTCTAAGTGACTCAGAATCAAGCATCCTGATGTGATACTCACACAAGTGCAATAGTGGCACACAGCCAAGGTGGGTAAACAATGCTCAGTGGAAAGGAAACCATATCTGGAACTGGGAAATAATTCAGAATCATATCCAGATAATGATTCTGCTTTCCATTGTCAAACACCCACTAGCCTTGGGCTATAAGAGGGTCTATACTCTTTAAATTCTCTCTAACTTAATAATGGTTATCCTACTTAACTGGTAATGACTTCATTCTACTTTGGAGAATTTGCTTCTCTTTTTCACAAGGGATCTGAACCTAAGGAGAAAAATGACCCAGTGCACTCCACCCTGATTCCAGCTGAAACCACAGAGGAATTGGGGAAATGAGCAAGAGTGCTATCTTAGTGAATCTGATATCAGCACAAGGGTGAAGGTGATAGACACTGTGGACACTCAACACCTACCAAACCAAAAATCCAGAGGCTCCTAATTGCTCATTGCTGAAGTAAACTTAAAATGTTCCCAGAATGGCTCAGGGAATTTTGCAGAATAAGGGGTGAAAAGATTGTTAGAACCACAAGTTGAGACATTTTGCACAGAGACACTGCCTCTCCTACCATAATGCATGACCCACAGTTCCTATGGGGTTGATCAGTGAGGAAGGTCTCTTCAGAAAAGGGGCAGGGAGGAGGGAAAGGATTATACCAACATGATACCACATAATAAGTATGTACATGTCTAATTTTTTTTAAAAAAAGAAAAGAAGACAAGGTAATAAATCTGTTAGAGAACTGTGCCTGGAGGGTCCCCGAGGCTGACGACACAACTTAGAACCATTTGAGATCTTCAGATGTGGTCTTCTTAAGCCGCCATGTTTATAAACTCTGGTCATGTTATATGCTATTGAGCAAATCTCCGGAATCAAAGATCAGTTACTCAAATTTCTATGTTTTTTTTTCCTAAAATTAAAAAAGAGCTTTATAAGTGGCATGCCAAGTGTTTATTTGTGAAACTTTAATAAAACTATTTAGAGGGCTCTCTACAGCTAAATGCATAGAAGATTTACTCATAAAGTAGTAATTTTAGGACAGAAGGTCTTAATACCCCAAAATTATAATTTTTATTTATAAATATTTGGCTGTGTGAACACTGGTAATAAAGGGAAAAGAACTCTGTCAAGTGTTTTGATGTAGTGGCAGACTATGACACCTGTAACATTCTCTAGATGGGCTGGAATTTTGAGGTCTCATGTACAAAACATAACTGTTCAGAGCACCTTACATAGGAGAGGAAATGAACATTAGTATTTTACTAGGCTGTCTAGGCCTGGGGAAAGCAGCTCTCCCATGTACCTGTACAACGTTGGGTACATACCAGAAACACCCTCTTGAGCCGCCAAGGTTGCTTAGGCAGCAGGGGTCTGTTACTTCAGGCTTTTTAAGGAATTTGGATTCTCAAATTTTCTGCCTCTGCAAATCCCATAGCTGTTCAGGTGGAGGATAGGAGTTTATATTGATTGAATCTTCGTGGTCTTACACTTGGTGGGAAATCTAATCCTATCTTCTCTATGAATATCATATTGAAAAGTTTTATTTGAACCATGCTTAATTAAGATAGGACCTTAGAAAATTCTGTGCTATTTCAATTACTTTTTGATTTTCTATTTCCATTTTGTGATTGAGGTTCTCATGGCTTGTTTTGATGTGGTAATAACATTATGATCCAATTTAGATTCTTTACTATTTCAATCAGCTACACCTCAATATATATATATATATCTCACATGGCTCATAAAGCTGTACTCTTCATAATAACACTTTTAATCTTTTTATTCTTAGTGTGTGCATAGTGCAGATGCATGTGTGTATTCATCCTCATCTATGCATTGGTACACATGTGTGTACAGGTTTGAGTATTCACCACATCCTGGGTTGTTAGTCTCAGGAGTATCATCCACCTCTTTTTGAGACAGTGTCTCTTATTGTCCAGGGATTCACAGATTAGGTTAGACTGGAAGGCCAGTGAGCTCAATGGATCCTCCTATCTCTGCTTTTCCATATCCAGTTCCTCTCCAGTTCTGGGCTTAGAGACTCATGGCACATCACCCAGCATTTTAGATGGAAACTTTGGGATCAGATTCAGATCTTCTGGCAGAGCAAGGACTTTGAGGTAGTTTGAATGTCAGTGTATATCCCCTACGGCTTGAGGTGTTACTGATGAAGAGGACGGCTTGAGTCTCCAGTAGCTTTCTGGAGGAGGTCTCACTGGGAGTGGATCTGGCAGTGCGTAGGGAAGTTTTAGCCCTGCTTGTTAGTGTTGGCTGCAAGTTTGATGGTGCCTCTCTGCTATGAATCTGTTGAAGTGACCCAGCTTCTTCTGCCCTGATGGGACTGCCCCTGAGTCTCTAAGCCCAAAGTAAATCCCTTCTTCTTATCAGCTGATTCTGGTCAGGTCTTTGTCCCGACAATGAAGGTACCTGCAACACATTTTTGTTTATTTTACTTTTCAGAAGGCAGTTGTCCCAGGTACAGCCCCACTGATGCTTTGTGGGAGACAATTCCTTCTTGTAGGAGTAGAAATGCGTGCTATTCAGGATGGTTATCACCTTCCCTGTCCTATCTTCACCAGATACAAGTAGCCCATTCTGCAATATCTAATGTAAGAACCCAAAACCCTCACCAGATATTGGCTAAATGTCCCATACGTAGAGCAGTTTTTATATTATCATTAAGGGGCATTTACTTCTCCAGAGAGTGTTTTTAACAACTAGGAGAGAAAACACTACTATAATGTAAGAACAGTCCCCAAAGAGCTACCTTGGTCAAACTGCAATGGTTGCAAAGCTGAGCAGCTCAGTGTCCAACACTGACGTGGTTCTTTCTGTGAAGCTGGAATAGCAGATGTGTTGTGGATGGAAGCTTTCAAGAAATATCACCTGTATTTCTCATGGGTGGCAGAAAGTAGAGCAACCCTGAGGGCTGCGATATTAAATCCCATCTACTGCCTTCTGTGCACAAGTCCATCTGTGAAGCTTACTTGTACCTATACGTTGTAATGTTATATCCTCATGAGTGTCCAAGATGTTTCCTTTCCTTTCCATTTCTTCAAATGATACTTGATCTTTCTTTACTTTCAGTGAAAATAAAACTAGCTTTTTCATGACATTACATAGCAAAGTGAAGTATTCTGAAATCATTCTTGCAAGCCTCAATTACTGAATGACAAAATAAACTATACATTATGGAAAGGCATCTCTCATAAGAAAAATGTAATAACACTCTTGGATAGCCTCCATGAAGAAAATAGATTTGTCCATATTTGGTACATTTTTTCCACTGCAATTCCAAATAGCTCAAATACAGGAGAAGTCACCACAAGGTTTACTAAGAATGTTAGTAAATGGAAAATATTGTTGTTCACATAAGTAGGCTCTAACTGCACAGCAAGAGGCAAAATTTCCTGGGCCATCGCAAGCCCCGCACTGCTGAACTCTTTCACACTCTTTTGGAAGCCTGGAACGTTTGTCTCTTTGGGTTCAGATGTACCAATCACCCTCTGGTCAGTATTCCAAGATGTGAACCATATGTGAACTTCTCTAAAGCTGACACTGCATGCTTTATTTATTTATTATTTTTATTTTCTACCTGTGTGCAGGTCTTCCTTTTCTGCCCACACAGCAGGCAATGGATCTTAAAAACGGGCTGAAAAGACCTCTGCTTTGTCCTGAAAGACTGCCTGTCACCCGACTGCCACCTGCCTGCTGGCTTGGTGCTGATACTGTGATCTGCTGGGGTTCCTCCCATTTGAGAATTTATGGGTCATGAAGGCATCACAGTGTCCTTAGCCAGCTCTCAACTGGTGGCTTTGCGTCAAATAATCTTTCTGATCTTGCCAAGCGAAGAAAATGCACTTTCCTCCTGAGAATTCACAACTTTCTTTCTCACTCTTGATTTATAAAAATAAATAAATAAAATAATTTCCTATATTGGTCAGAGAGCCACTGCCAATTCACATTAAACTCATTATGCTTTGTCTGTTAACCTTGCCTTCCATCTTCCCCTCCCTCTGCTGTATATCTTGTTACTGTATTGTGATCCAGCTAATTTTAGAGTATCCCTTTTACCTGTCATTTAACTGCTTTTGTGAAGACAGTCATTAAGTTAAAAGAACAGAGAAAGTCATCTGTGTACTTTATAATGATAATTTGTTACTTTAATTGGAAGAAGAACATTTCAATACTTATAAAACTTACTGATCATCATTTCTTTTTGACTATTTAGAGGAAACTTATTATAATTAGAAGAAAATCAGAACATACAGGTTACTTTAAATGACAATGTTAGGAGAAGTTTAGAAAAAAAAGTAAGTTAATATTTTCTATCAAAATATTAATTAAATACATATTAGGTATGTACCACATTAATTAAATACGAATCATTTTCAACATAATGTTGGCTTTGGAAATGAAGGAGATATATGAAGAACAATAGGACCTCAAGAAACTACAAAGCTTTGGTACAGAAAAGGACACTGTGAATAGAGTAAAAAAGCAAACTACAGAGTAGGAGAAAATCTTTTCCAGCTATACATCTGACAGAAGATTAATGCCCAGGATATACAAATAACTCAAAAACCTAAATAATAAGAAACCAAGTAATCCAATTAAAATATGGGTTATGGAAAGAAATAGAAAGTTCTCAAAAGAAGAAATACAGATGGCATACTAACATCTAAAAAATGTTCGACATCCTTAGCCATCATGGAAATGAAATTAAAATTACTTTGAAGGATGGAGAGATACCTTAGTTGTTAAGGCTCTTAACTGCAAAGGCTCAACAAGGTTCAACTCCTCAGGATCCAGTAATCCAGATGCACAAGGGGGAAAATGCATCTGGAGGTTGCTTGCAGTGGCTAGAGGCCCTGCCATGCCCATTCTCTCTTTCTCAAATAAATAAATTGAAAAAAAAATACTTTGAGATTCTACCTCACTCCTGTCAGAATGGCTATCATCAAGAAAATAAATGACAATAAATGCTGACAAGGATACGCAAAAAGAGGAACCCTTCTACACTACTGGTAGGAATGAAATCTGGTACAGCCATTGTGAAAATCAGTGTGGAGTTCCTGAGACAGCTAAAAATAGATTTATTATATGAACCAGCTCTACCACTGCTAGGCATATATCCTAAAGACTCATCACACTACCGTAGAGATACATGTATATCCATGTTTATTGCTGCTCTATTCCTAATAGCTGGGAAATGGAACCAACCTAGATGTCCCTCAACAGATGAATAAATAATAAAGATGACATACATTTACACAGTGGATTTCTACTCAGCGGTAAAGAAAACTGCAATTATGAAATTTGCAGGGAAAAGGATGGTTCTGGGAAGGATTATTCTTAGTGAGGTAACCCAGGCCCAGAAAGCCAAATGCCACATGTTCTCTCTCATATGTGTATATAAGTTACAAATGTTTGAAGTAGTGTGTGAGCTGGAATAAAACTCAGTGGCAAAGCCACTAAGCTACGAAGGGGGCATAAGAGAGGGTGGACTTAAGGGAATGGCATGGTATATATGTAAGTAGAAGAACAGATTAATGGGGGTGGAAAGGCCTAACTAAGGTCAGAAGAAAAGACTGAATAAATGAAAGGTCTGGGAAGAGCTACTCAAAATCTAAGACAGTATTAATAAGTCATATGGAAACCTACTTTTTTGGACACTAACATATCCAGAAGACATAGACTGTTACTACTAGCAACTTCAGTATCAGAAATGGGATACCTTCCAGTGAGTCATTGGC
The DNA here is from genome assembly GCF_020740685.1 of Jaculus jaculus. Classification (NCBI taxonomy): domain Eukaryota; kingdom Metazoa; phylum Chordata; class Mammalia; order Rodentia; family Dipodidae; genus Jaculus; species Jaculus jaculus. Next base: position 172,210,073 of record NC_059105.1, on the reverse strand, counting down.
CAAGGTGGTCCTTAGTATCCCCAAAACATTATTGGCCATTGCCGAGGCTCTTGGTTTTCCACCAGGAATAGATGGTAAGACCCTATTGCTGAAGACTTCACCTGCTTAAGCTGCAAATAAAAAATAATAATAAATAAATAAAATTTAAAAATAAAATATAAAAAATAAAAAAAGAGAAATCCTTTTGGGGGTGAGCTGAAAACCTCCTGTGTGTAGAGCAGCTGACAGAAAGTTGGAAAAAAAAAACATGCTGAATGCATCTCCATAGGACAGAAATCATCATTGGAGGTAAACAACAGTGGAAACTGAAAGCCTTAAATTTGGCTAGCCTAGCCAAATGAGCCAAAGGGTGCAATAGTGCATGTCTGTTATAAGGGAAACCAACTATTCTCTAATTGCACTGGAGGCCTACACCATGGGAGGGACTACATTCATGATAGTGAAAATTTATGATGGGGAATATCATGAGCCTTAGAGTTACACCACCTGCTGGTGTGAGCACTTCTCTTAATGTTCACACCCATATATTAATGCTATTCTCACTTTTGGTTAGAGAAGCTTCTCTTTTCAGATGGTGGTGACTACTGAGATGACTCAGAAGTCACCATAGTGTAGAGAAGTGACCAGAGTGCTCAGCACTGAAGTATCTCTATCACACCTTCCAAGGCTCAGGGTCCATTGCAGAACAGGTAGCAGGAAGAATGTAAGAGCCAAAAGAAGGGTAGGACTCCTTACAATGCAGTCTTCCAGAAACAAAATGGCTTCGATATGCATGAACTCACAGTGCCTGACACAAGACCATCATAATAGGAGGAAAAGATGATAACATCAAAATAAAAGACTGATTCAGGGCGATGCATATGATGGAGAGTTGAGTTGTGAAGTGGATAGTGTGTGTCGGGGGGAATTACCATGGTTTATTATCTATTAAGTATGCAAATTGCCAATAAAAACAACTTCATAAATGTCTTTTCTGTTTTTATAAATTTAATACCAAAATAATTCTATTAATTATTACTTACTATGTTGTCTAATTCTTTTCATCACTTTATTTTTCCACTTTACCCATGTAATATAGGAAATTCTGCTAGTTGGTGGAGCTATAGTTTTTTGGGCAGCAAAGTTCTTTTTTTTAATTTTAAAAAAATTTAATTGACACATTGGGAAAAATGTCCATATACAATACAAAAATACAAAACAAATATCCTACAGTACACAAATCTTGCAGAGTATATGTGGTGAAAGATTCCATAAAATGTGTTTGGAGATGTATTTTCTTTCCTTCTATTTCAGTAAACAAAATGTGCTTTTGAGGCCACTGGTCAGTACATACATACTTAGAATTACAGGAAATTTTGTAGTGAGTTCAACTCAACTAAAAACTTAGAAGTCAGGCATAGAAAGTACATCTTCTCAATTTCCTGTCTTCATATAATGTTATAATTCTTTTTGTATCTAAACGTTTAAAAAATGAAAACAGCCAAATACTTAAAGCAGCATGTACATTTACATTTTTGGTGGTGGCTTGTATTTTTTTGTTGAGATGCTACTTTTTATTGGACATGTATAAGATCCATTTTTACATTATTACAAACATTTTACAAATAAAAATTGTTTTCATTAAAAAAGAAAACATTTCCTGGATTCACCATTGTACAGTGGAAACAAAGGACATATAATATATAAACATGAAGGTCAGACTCCAAGTATTAGAACAGAATAGTGTCGGATTCACTTCAATAACTTTTTCTTTTCCTTCCTTCCTTCCTTCCTTCCTTCCTTCCTTCCTTCCTTCCTTCCTTCCTTTCTTTCTTTCTTTTTTTTCTTTCTTTCTTTCTTTCTTTTTTGTAGTACTAGGGATCAAACTGAGGGCCTTGAGCATGCTCGGCATGTGCCCTGCTGCTGAGCTACCCCTCCAGCATGCACAGTTTTGTGATTACCCACACACTATATTGACTTCCGAAGGATGAAATAAACATACAAGAGGAGGATGATCCTCAAAATATGGCATATTTCCAAAAATACTCAACTTCATATACAGTCTGTCTTTCCTTTCATGGGATTTGGTCAATGGATATCAGCAATAGAATTATATACATGAAACACTGGAAAATGCAGAACACGCTGTCTTTAAGGTTTTTTCCTTCTTTCTTTTTATTAATTAGTTTTGTATTTAGCAAATACAGTCAATTTGGTACAATTTTTAGGCTCATCTGTGACCTACTCCCTCCCCTTGGTCCCTCCTTGTTGAGGTATATGGGTCATGCATTGTGGAGTTAGCCCACAGTTATGGGTAAGATAAATGTCTGCATGTCATGACCCAACATGGGGCTCTGACATTCTTTTTTGCCCCCTCTTCCACAAAATTTCCTTGAGCCATGTTGGGTTTATTTTTGCTCTGCTTCAGTGATGGGGGCCTCTGAGGCTCTGGCTCTCTGATTTGGTGGGCATTGATTTTTCTCTGTGTTGGTCTCCTTCCCCCTGTGCTGGTATCCGGTTCATCAGGAAATCAGCACCCTTTCTTGTTTCGCCAATTTTCCTTAGTTTCAGCCAGCGCCCTTTTGAGGTATGATAGGGTGGAGACTGCCTCAAACTCTGTGTCTTAATTGACATGCTTGTTTCCTCACATCCGGCATATTCAAACTCTTCCTTTAAAATTCCCCACACAGCCTCACATTTCAGGAAAAACGAACCTGCATGGGGGTGGAGTTTTTTCTGCTGGAGGCTTGGCCTTCGCTATCGCCTGCGAGCAGGCCTCGGATTCTGTGCCACGATGGCAGCTTAGGCATCTGCCTGAGAAAGTGTCTTCCAACTCACATTTGCTTTAGCCTGAAATCGACCCTCAAGGGTGTTCTGAGCTAAACCCACTATGGCAACATCTGCCATGTGCTTCTTATCACCGATTTTCCTCTTGAATAATGTGGAAATGTAGTAGCATTTCCTTAGGTTACATATATTTAAGACTATAAATTTTTTCTACAACCATATAATTTCTAATGTTTTTGTTTCCCTTTTGTAATGAAAATAACAGATTAAACCAGCTTTAATTCCACTTTTTATAGCACCCAATACGAATTCTGTTAAAAATTAAATATCTTCTACATGTCTGTTTCTATTTGCTTCTTGACTCTCATAATTTTCTCCTAAAAAATGCTTTAGGTTTAGAACTCAGATAACATATTATAATCAATCTTTCTGTAATTTCCTAAATTATCTGCTATTCACAAGGTCATGAATATGAACACTGAATACATAACTGAATTTAATCCAGAAGGCATGTAACATGATCTTCTCCCTTAAACTGGGCCTATACTACCAAAAGTTATTATTCTTTTTTTCATTAAAGATTTATAATTGGTCCATAACAATTTCATATTTTGTAATTTGTAAAGTAATTCTAAATGTTTATTGATTGTTTACCTTGAAGACTTTCAGGAATGAGTTGATTCACCAGGACAAGAGCTGTGTCACCTCAGATTTCTAAAGGCCATTATTAATTTTATTAAGAACATACTTCATATGGATACATTATGTGTTGGTACCATCTTTTCCTTCCTCCTTTATTCCACTGAGAGCCCTCCTCAGTGGGGTTTCTAGTTAGTATTCCCCATAAGGATGTGGGTTATGCATTGTGGGAGCTGCAGTCAGTTAATTGGGGAAAAAAATCCCTCTGGGCATGACGTTGCAACCTGTGGCTCTTAGAATCTTTCTATCCTGTTTGTGGGTGTGTTTTAAGTCTGCTTCAGTGCAGAGATCCTAGGAACCTCTGGATCTCTGCCATGGTGGGTGTTGTTTGTCCTCACCTTCTGTCTCCTTCTCCGTAGCACTGAGCGTCATGCTCACCATGGAAGCAGCACTCTGTCTCATCTCACCAATTCCTCTGTGGTCTTACCCGGGCCTTGGATGAAATATGAGGGGTGGGGGTAAAAGAAAACCAGATTTTCCAATGGAGAGTGAAGTCAGCATAGCTTTAATTAGGTAAGCATTATTAATTTAGGGAGATTTTGATGGATGGGACCCGTCTTTTAGCTAAAGATTAGTGGGAGCTTAACACTGGAGAGCACAATCTTTATCTCTATAGGATTCTGACCTGGTTCCCACTTCCAGATGTCAGTTCCTTTTCAGAGGGTATGTCTTAGCCAGTCAGAAAGCCATTGGTTATCCACCAAGGCTGCGTGTCACCACTGCACTTCTGTGTACTTCTTGTCAGGCTAATTTTTTCTAGTACCTGAGACCCCTGCTTCCTCACACTGTTCCTGGTTTCTCACCCCCAGAAGCCATGCAGTGCACCACTGCTGTTTCTTCCAGATTCCAGACTGCTTTCTCCATGTTCTGCGTAGGCAGCGTATGGTGTCTTCATCAAGAGGGTCTTACAAAAAGGAAACTCTTTAAATATATTTTATATTTATAGTTGCTTTTCTCAGATTGCCCAGATATTTCATAAATATATAAATTTGTAGCACAAGTTTAGAATCTCAAGGTTAGAATCTCTCAATATAATAATAACACAGGAAGGAAACCTGTCTTTGCCTTTGTCCTGAAGAATTGTCCTCAGCATCACTGACAATGAGTAAACCTGCTCTCCTTCCTAGAAGGAGAGACTCTTACATTCTAAGACACATTTCTATTATTAAGTCATTGCATCTTTTAATATTCTTTTAAGATAGTTTATTAACATATTTATTTGTGAAGGAGAAAGAGGAAAAGAGAGAGAGAGAGAGAGAGAGAATATGGGTATGCCAGGGGCCTCCAGCCACTGTAAGTGAACTTCAGATGCATGTGCTACCTTGTGTATCTGGCTTACATGGGTGCTGGGGAGTTGCACCTGAGTTCTTAGGTTTAATAGTCAAGTGCCTTAACCACTAAGCAATCTTTCCAGCCCCCCAGACAGTTTTCTTCACAAACATCTATGAACAGATTATCTGGGACAAGCATTGTTATAAGTTATGTTACATGTGAAAGCCCAGTGGAGAATGGTCTGTCAACAGTGCCCAGATTGTGGACATAAGAAAACACCACCCAGGCTGGAGAGATGGCTTAGCGGTTAAGCGCTTGCCTGTGAAGCCTAAGGACCCCGGTTCGAGGCTCGATTCCCCAGGACCCACGTTAGCCAGATGCACAAGGGGCCTCACGCATCTGGAGTTCCTTTGCAGTGGTTGGAGGCCCTGGCGTGCCCATTCTCTTTCTCAGTCTTTCTATCTGCCTCTTTTTGTCTGTCTCTCTCAAATAAATAAATGAAAACAAACAAACAAACAAACAAAAAAGACACCACAAAATTGTCACCGACTCCTATGGTGTAAAAAGGAAAATTAGGTGCATATCCTTGGGCTGCGGTTCTCCTAATGCCTCCAGACAACCGCGGAGAGCCAGGCCTTGAGCAGCCATGAGCTCAAAGGGAGGACTTGAGGGAGTACTTCTGTTCATTCAATATGGAAATGGGTTTGTAAGAGGCTGGAGAGTGGGAAGAGGGTCCTAAGGTGATTGGTGGGGTTAAAGATTGCTAGCCAGTGCCTAGGGATGCTCACTGTAGCGCACAGGGAGAGTCAGGTGATCTACCTAGCGGTGGGAAGAGGGTTGCAGGGGGAGGGATTGTGGAAGGCTGCTGGCTGACACCTTATAAGGAGTTTCCTAGGCAACAGGCCAAAGGTCAGAGGGCTATGGGCAAAACCTAAGTATTATCTGAACATCCAGATATCCTGGGCTTGGAGGTGGAGTGGCCCTACTTCCTGTCTATCTCCACTGGGAGATCTGTCCAGGGCCCCAGGCTCACTGTGATCCCTGAAAATGGGGGTAGGAGCTCCCCTGCCAATCTGGTCTGGGAGATATGACCAGCGGTTCTGGCTGCTGCAACCTCTCCATAGACTGGGGACTTCGTGTCAGACAGTTTAGGCTTGCTTTAACCCAGGGCCCTGCCTGTGTTAGATAACATGGGGCCATAAAATTCAAGAGCATGCCTGTTACTCATTATGGAAACACCACCATTGTTTGATTCTATTCCCTTGGGCCATATCAAACACTTTAATTTCTCCTAAAATTACCTCAAATATTATAATTTGTCTTTGTAAAAATATTTCTCAATCAAGCAAAATACTTAAACACTTGGTTAAACTTAATTTTGCAGCAAAAATGATAACACATCTGTCATCCCTCATGTGTTCCTGTAAAGCTGATGGAGCAAGAGGTGGAAGAGAGCTGTAAGTCTGTGGAGGTGGCGTGCAGCTGGAGAGGGAAGAAGAGAGGATGGGGTTGTATGTGTAAGGTCTCACTCCCAATGTCACTGACTGTGATAGTTTTTCTGTTGCTTTAAAATGAAGTGGAATATGTATATAGAAAAAGCACATGTAAAAGATTTTTCCATATGATAATGAAGAACAGATTGACAATGTTAGTTTATGGAAATATAACTAATTTATTGCATATAAATATTCAACTTGAGGGCTGGAGAGATGGCTTAGTGGTTAAGATGTTTGCCTACAAAGCCAGAGGATCCCAGTTTGACTCTCCAGGATCCACGTAAGCCAGATGCACAAGGGGGAGCATGCATCTGGAATTCGTTTGCAGTGGCCAGAGGCCCTGGCGCACCCATTCTCTCTCTCTGTCTCCCTTTGTGCCTCTCTCTCTCAAATAAATAAATAAAAATATATTTTAAAATATTCAGCTTGATATTTTCAATAAGTTCTGAATAATACTGTTTCTTTGAATGCTTGTGCAAATGTGTGTGCATCTCAGCATGGAGAAAGTAGCTTTTTGTGGCTTCAACATTACCACTATTTAGCATTACCAATAAATGATGTACAAGCAGCCACAATGGATTTGAATTATTTTATCGATAGCATTTAAAAATACCCATCTTTTTGCTAGGATCAGATGACAAATTACCTACAAATACTGCAAAATGAGAAAAGCACCTGTGCTATCATATTGTAAAAGTGCCGATATTCAGACAGCTATAAAGTCAGTTTAGCAGCCTAACAGCCACTGGCCCTCTCACCACATCTGCAGTCAATTGTTCCACCCTGATCTGCACCTACAAGTCTCTCACCCTCTCTGGACAGCCATCTCTAGAACAGTAGTGTTTTTTTATTTATTTTGGTTGTTTTTATGATCATATCTTCTTTTTGAGTTAACTCTACTTTTTATCCCCTTTGTATAGAAACATTATTTCCCATTAAATATTCTTACATGTTTTGGGAACCATTCTCAATTGCTCTTATTTGAGACAGGGACTTTCACTATGGCCCAGACCAGTCTAGAATTCACTACATGGATTAGGCTGGCTTAGAGCTTGCAGCAACTCACCTGTGTTTGCTTTAGAATCCTGGCATTATGTACACCACCACACCTGGCTTATTTTATTTTCTGTTGACAACATTTTACACCTGGCTTGTTTTTTCAGTCGACAACATTTTACATTTATTGAGTGCAGGATATCTTGCTTTAGCTATCCATTATGGAGTTAATAAATCAAACCACTTATTATATGCATTTTTGTTTGTGAAGAGAACACATCCATAGTCACATTATGTAATGGATCTCTTAAATGTATTGGTTGGGCTTTTTGAAATGCATTCTTTAATCAAAGTAGCCAGAGCTGGGCCTCTGAACCACACACACAGTCTTGTGTCCTACTTTATGTTTCTATGTTTATAAACATTTCAGATCCCATTCTTTTCCAGGTCCATCCCTGTTGGCATAACGAACAAAATTTACTTCCTTTTTAAGGCTGAATGTGTTCTGTCATGTTATTTACATCAATTTCTCCGTGTACCCATGGATGGGGATTTGGGGTGGTTCTGAATATTGGCTCCTGTGAACAATGTTATAATAAATATGAAGGGCAGGATTTATAGTGCTGCTCTCATTTCCTCTAGACATTTACCCGGCAGGACTCTTGCTGCATCATTGCTAGTGCCACTTTTAATTTTCACACAGCTTTTATACTGCTTCCAAACTGGCAATATTGATTTACATTTCTAGTACTAGTTTCCAATAATGCCCCCTTATTGATGTCTTCACCAACACACTCAACTTCATCCTGGTGATAAGAAACATTTGATATGCATCAGGATTTTAGTGTGCATTTTTCTACTGGTATTATTTAGCATTCTCATTGTTTCCTTTTTATATGTAGGCTCAACATTTATATGTCCTTTGTTTTGAAAAATGCCTGCTCAGATCCTAGGATTATAATTTCAATCAAAATTAGAATTCCTTCCATCCTCCCTTCCCCCTTTCTGCCTCTCTCTTTCAATGACTTCCTTCCTTGCTCACTTTTTTTTAAATTGTATATTTATTTATTTGAGAGCGACAGACACACAGAGAAAGACAGGTAGAGGGAGAGAGAGAGAATGGGTGCAAACGAACTCCAGATGCATGCGCCCCCTTGTGCATCTGGCTAACGTGGGACCTGGGGAACCAAGCTTCGAACCGGGGTCCTTAGGCTTCACAGGCAAGCGCTTAACTGCTACGCCATCTCTCCAGCCCCCTTGCTCATTTTTGAGTCAAATGTTCTACATACCTTGTCATCAGGAAAATGTAGATTAAAAGTATGTTGAGAGCCGGGTGAGGTGGCGCACGCCTTTAATCCCAGCACCCAGGAGGCAGAGGTAGGAGGACCGCCGGAGTTCAAGGCCACCCTGAGACTCCATAGTGAATTCCAGGTCAGCCTGGGCTAGAGTGAGACCTTACCTTGATAAACAAAAACAAAACAAAACAACAACAACAAAAAAAGTATGTTGAGATTCCATCTCACTCTTGTCAGATTGGCTAAAATCATGAAAACAAATGACCATAAATGCTGCCGAGGATGCAGATAAAGAGAAACCCTTCTACACTGTTGGTGGGAATGTAATCTGGTCCAGCCATTGTGAGAATCAGTGTGGAGGTTCCTGAGACAGCTAAAAATAGATCCGCCATATGACCCAGCTATAGCACTCAGAGGCATGTATTCTAAGGAATCATCTCATTTCCTTAGAAGCCCATGATCTACCATGTTTATTGCTGCTCTATTCACAATAGCTGGGAAATGGAACCAGGCCAGGTGTCCCTCAACTGATGAGTGGACAATGAAGATGTGGCACATCTACACAATGGAGTTCTATTCATCAGTAAAGAAAATTGAAGTTATGAAATTTGCAGGAAAATGGATGGATCTGGAAAGGATTATACTAAGCGAGGTAACCCAGGCCCAGAAAGACAAACATCACATGTTATCTCTAATATGTGAATCCTAGCTACAAATGATTGGACTTCTATGTGAGTAGGATGAAAAGTCAGTAGCAGAGACCAGTGAACTAGAAAGAAGATATAAAATGAATAGAAAGGGGACTTAATAGGGTGGTATTCTAGATACTTAAGTAGAAGAATAGATTAATGGGGGTGAAAAGGCCTAAGTGAGATAAGGGGAAGTGATTGAGTAAAGGAAAGGTGGAGGGAGGGCTAATCAAAATCTAAGAAAATATAAATAAGGCATATGAAACCTACTTTTTTTTATTTTTTGTTCATTATTTATTTATTTATTTGAGAGTGACAGACACAGAGAGAGACAGATAGAGGGAGAGAGAGAGAATGGGCGCGCCAGGGCTTCCAGCCTCTGCAAACGAACTCCAGACGTGTGCGCCCCCTTGTGCATCTGGCTAATGTGGGACCTGGGGAACCGAGCCCCTGAACGGGGGTCCTTAGGCTTCACAGGCAAGCGCTTAACCGCTAAGCCATCTCTCCATCCTGAAACCTATTTTTTTAGACAATGGCTCACTCAGGAGACATAGATTGTTACTAGAAATTTTTCAGTGCCAGAGATAGGATACCTTCCAGTGAGTAGTTGGCCAGGGAGGTCCTGACGCCCCCAAAACATTACAGGCTGTTGCTGAGGCCCTTTTTTTCTCACCAGGAATAGATGGTAAGACCCTATTATTCCACCTGCTTGGGCTGCAAGGTCACCAAGAAATCCTGTTGGAGGTGAGCTGAAAACCTCCTCTGTGTAGTCCAGCTGACAAAAAGCTGGAAAAAGCTATGTTGCATGCATGTCCATGGGAGAGAAATCATCATTGGAGGTAAACAACAGTGGGCACTACAAGCCTTAAATTTGGCCTAATGAAAAAAATGTCCACTAATGATTAAATATTGTCACTTGCCAATTGTGGTAGCTCATGCCAGCAGTCAACTGCCTTAGAAGCATGGGCAAGAGGAAAAGGAGGTCGAGGTCAGCCTGTCTACACCTTTTCCTTTATTATAGATAGATAGAAAGATAAATATTTGAGAGAGAGAAAGAGAGGGAGAGAGAGAGAGAGACTGGGTACAGCAGGGCTCCCATCCACTGCAAACAAACTCCAGATGCATGCCTCAAACTGTGAAGCTGGCTCATGTGGGTCCTGGGCAATCAAACCTTAGGCTTCTCAGACCAGCCTTAGCTACTAAGCCATCTCTCCAGTCAAACACACTTTCCTATTTTTAAGTGGCTGGGAAGATATGTCACTGGTTAAAGGTACTTAGTTGCAAACCCTGGGTTCAGTTCCCCAGCACCCCACATAAAGCTAGTTGGGTATTCGTTTGCATTGTTAGTGTACACACACAGACCCACACACTTACATGAAAAAGTAAACAGAATTAAATGTGAAGCATTACCACTTATTTTTTTTTATTTTTGAGATATTCTTGTCCACTTTATAACATTTTTTTTTCCATTTTTTATACTGTTTAAAACTCGAGCTGTGTTTCTTTCAATTCTAATTACTTTCCTTAACTGGCTTTAATTTAGTACAACTGCTTTAGTAAATTCCTTGAAAATGTTCACATATATAATTATAATATAATCCAAGGTAAACAACTTCACTATTTATCTGACAAATTACTGTGTTTCCTGACACATTTCTCACCACAATATTCACACTTTATAAAATACTCCTGTCATTTAGTGTAGCTACATCATAAATTACTATTGTTAATCCTGTAGTTAGACATTGTTATTAGACACAGTATTAATTTATATTTTCACACAATTATACCTACTTGATAATTATGAAATATTTCATTTCTTCCTTTTGAATGAATTACATAGTTTCCTAAATTCACTTTGGCTCAGAAGAAGCCCTTTCTTTCTTAGTGTTAGTGTTGATGGGAAAGGCACTGTTATCCTCAGTCTGATTATAGTATCATGATGAGAAGAGAATTGTCTTCTTTAATAATCTGAGAACATAAGACAACCTTCTGCCCAGTTGTTGTGTTGGTAGTTGATTGTTTTCTTTCCTCCTATTTTCACTTTTGTGGGTGAAATATCTTTTTCTTAGAATCTATGTTCATGAATAGCTTTCATTATCTTTCCATTTTGAGATGAATGAGCTAATCTCACTTTGGATTTCAGTTTTCAGTTTCCTGCCATGTTATCTTTATTTTCAGTTTTGAGAATTAGAGCTATGCTAATCATCATTACATTATGAGTGTCCTTTAACCTATTTTAACACTTTCTATTTCATGATTCCTAGTAATTTTCACTTCCAGTATTTTTACTCATTTACTTTCAGATGTGCCTAAATTGCTTTTCAACCCATTGAATATTTACGTTAGATATAAAATATTATAATTTCCCTTCATGATTTCTTTTAGATTCCATTTATGATTGGTGATTTTGAATAGACTTATACATTTCTTTTATAAATAGTTGTATACATTTTATATGTTATATATCATTACAGTGGCATTTGAAATTCCAAAAATGATACTCTTCATTCATTTTCTTGCAAAATTATTTTTTCATTAATTTAGTACAATTGAGTCCTAGGTCTTTTTTATAACTTGTATTTATTTACACGTACACATGTGTATGTTATGGGTATACAGGCACCCCATGAAATGCCAATAATATAAGAAAACAACATTGTTTACCTACGAAATCTTTAAAAACTACTTAATAAGGGTTGGAAAGATGGGTCAGTGGTTAAGGCTCTTGTTTGTAAAGCCTGATGGCCCATGTTCAATTCCCTAGTACCTACATAAAGCCAGATACACGAAGCAGCACACACGTTTTGTGTTTGTTTGCAGTGACAAAGTCCCCAATGTACTACTCTTTAAAAGAACAACAACAAAATACTTAACCTACCCTCACCATAGTACTAATATGAGAAATTTGCTTTTGAAGTGATATTTTCAAACACTTTCTAACCTTCGTTCTGTAGACAAGCCTTCATGATTACATGAATGGTGATAACTGATACTGGAGAAGAGTAAGGCAGACAAAGCTCCACTGCCACAAGTGTTACTGTGACTCTCCTAAGAAGAAGGAATCTAAGAGCCTCTGTTTTCCATAACTTTATTTAAGTGTTCACCCACACACAGTTCACCCCCGATGCTTCTACAGTACCCTGACTTTTACAAAATGTCTCCGACTGAATGTTAATAACATTTACAAGTTTCTTAGAAATGCCCAGAAGATGACTAGGAATCTAGTCCTTGACTGTATCAAGTTGTTTAGTATCATTAATATCAGAAATACTATATAGACAAATAAGAAATAAATTATATTTTGCATATATTTTTATGCCATGGAAAATAAATTAAAAATAAATAGAAAATTTAGTAAATTCTGTGTGAAATGTTTTAAATTGGTATATTAATTATTAATTATTTATATTCAAGTACTACTTGACAAGTATTACTTAGAAAGTCCTTTATGTCTAATAATAGAGTGGGAAGCATGCTAAAACGTTTGGATTAGAAATAGATACTGATGAAGTTTTGGAGCTTGGCTCATAGCAAAAATATAAGGGATGAACCCTTATAGAAGTAACAGAACTGAGTGGGCCTGAGATGGATGGAGCTTTGCGAGTGGGTCTGCAACTCTTACAAGACCTAACAAAGCTTTAGCCAACACACTGATGCACGTAAAAAATAAAAATAAAAAGGCTGCTGCCACACGTACTCGTGGAGAAGCTGAGCAGAGGCTGAGTCACATCAGCCCCACCTTGCACAGGGCACAGGCACAGCCGACCTGGGGGTGTGGTTGCTACAAAGCGGCTCATTGCTGCTGAAAAGTAAACAGAGGAAGGCGATATTTAAGGATGGTGTACTGGCTGGCAGCAAGTTCATTGATAATGGACATCTGGAGATCAACTCTTTCTGTCAATCACACTGCTTAATTTCCCAATTCAAGGATACACTGTCTCCATACCGTGGACTATTTTGGCCATATCCTATGACTAACATTCATTTATAGGTGTCACAAGAAGGTGATCATGTAAACCAAGATCATTACCACCTGGCATTGTCGACTTTCATCACTAAGGTGGATACTTCAACTCAAATCTCTAAAACTCTATACAAAGGTACTTACTGAAGTAACAAAAGTGTTGAGGTCAATTGGATCACTAAATAGTTGAATGTGTCACCAGAGTCTTCAGGAAACCAACTTTGTTTTTGCAAACTATTTATTTATGTTTTGGTCCTTTTTTTATTATTATTAGTTTTGTACTCAGTGAATACAGGCAAGTAGGTACCATTGTTAGCCTCCTTCCTGACTTCCCTCTGCAGGGACGCTCCTTGTTGTGGAATATGGCTTGTGCCTTGTGGGGTTAGCCATCAGTTATGGGTAGGAGGCAATGTCTCTGTGTATCATGACCCAACGTGTGACTCTGACATCAATAATTAGTCCTTTTTATTTAATTCTAAGTTTCTGCATGTTCCACACTCTCAATAGCTCTCCGCTATTAAGTGAGGCTATGCATTTCTAACATGTGTCTTTTCATGTCATAAGACTAACAGTTTAGCCCTATTACCTACTGCAACCATCTGCTGGAGATAAGGTTATCAAGTCTTTACACTCTTTCTGCTGATTCGATGTCAGTATGGAATTTGATTTTGGAGAAAGATAAAGAGTCTCAAGAATATCACTACAACATCCTTTCAAATTTGAAATTTCTTTTTTTTTAAATTTTTATTAACATTTTCCATGATTATAAAAAAATATCCCATGGTAATTCCCTCCCTCCCCCAAATTTGAAATTTCTTAATATTGCTGGGGAAATATCTGCCAGCAATTACTGGTTGAACATCTGGTTTTAAAGGTAGCTGAGATTCATTGACATTTAATATAAGGCAGCTTTAAGATTTTCAGTTATGTACCAATATTTTTATTTTTACTTAGTGTTGTGTATACGTAAAGCCATCTTTTCTTTAAATCTAAGTAATTAGAAGGATATATACATGACCACCAATAGGAAGACTACTGTGCTGTTATTTACCAAGATAGGATTTCTCTTACTGCATAAAACTCTGGATATAATTATTTTATCTGAAATATATATTGTATATGCAAGATTATTTTTAATTTTAATAGTTTATTAAAACTCCATGGCTTAGTAATCAGAATGAACTGAGCATAAATCTGACTAAGAGTCTAATAGGTATTTTGTTTTGTCTTTCACACTGAAAGGTCTGAACCTTTACCAGGCTGAGTGTTTGCAGTGTTGCTGAGTACTGTTGAGCAGCGCTATGCTGAAATAAAGCTAGGTGATCATTAAATTCCTGTATAAATTAGATCAAACTATTTTTTTCTCTGTAAGGCTACCCATGTCCCTTCAGTTATTTGGCATGGCCAGATAAGTATATCATAGAAAATTAATCTTCCACGTTTTAAAAATAACAAAGAAAAAACAAACAAAATTCAGATGGACAATTTGACCATGAGTAACATGTGTATAATATTGCCAAAGTTAATCTTGTGAAGTCAAACCTCTCTGAAGAAGAAGGATGCACATTCCCTCATCTGGATCAGGACACACCCCAGCCCAGGTTTTCCCTTTGCTGTCCTTCATGTTCAACACACCACAAACACCTCATCTTCACAAAAGGTTCATTCAGCTAACTAAAGGTTCACAGGGATTAAAATATGTATTTGAGATTAAGAAAACTAAGTAGTTCTTATTTGACTTATCCAGAATAATGAAGTTCACAGTTACCATCAGTGATTCTTCAAATTAATTGTATCCTCTTGTTAAATGCCCAATAATTCTACTTACAATCAGGAATCGGGTTATTCTGCCCTCAAAAGTCTACTTTGATGAAGTTTGCTACTGTCAACATCTAATTCAGTTATTGCTGGCATTAGAATTGCTAATAACTTTAAATTTTAAAGCTAGTTTTTAAAATTTTTTTATTAACAACTTCCATGATTGTAAAAAGTATTCCATTGCAATCCCCTACATCCCCCAACTTTCCCCTTTGAAACTCTATTCTCTATCATATTGCCTCTGCCTCTCAGTCTTCCTTTTATTTTGATGCAATGATCTTTTCCTTCTATTATGATGGTCTTGTGTAGGTAGTGTCAGGTACTGTGAGGTGATGGATATCCTGGCCATTTTGTGTCTGGAGGAACATGTTGTAAAAAGTCCTACCCTTCTTTTGGTTCTTACATTCTTTCTGCCACCTCTTCCGCAGTGGACCTTGAGCCTTGCAAAGTGTGATAGAAATATTGGCATGTAGAACACTCCTCTGTCACTTCTTACCAGCACCATGATGTCTCCTGAGTCATCCGAAGGTCACTATTATCTGAAAAGAGAAGGTTCTCTACCAAAAGTGAGACTAGCATTAGTATATGGGAATGAACTTTAAGAGAAGTGCTTACTGGGCAGTTTGATGAGCACAGTATATTCATTTATCCAAACAGCAGCATTCTTTACATCCCTAGGTCTCATGGCTACCCCTGTTGTAGGTTTTCAATATCAGGGATGTATTCCCTCCAATGGAGTGGGCCTCTAGTCCAATTAAAGGGCAGTTGGTTTCTACCATGACAGATGTGCCCCTATTGTACCTGGTGGATATTTTCACCTGGCTGGCCAATTATAAGGATTGCAGTGGCCTCTGTTGAGTAGTTTCACTGGTGATTTCTCTCTCTCCCATTGAACTGCATGCAGAATGACTTGTTCCTGCTTTCTGTCAGTTGCTGTATGTGGAGGAGGTTATCAGCTCAGTTCCAGTAGGATTTCTAAGTGGTCTTGCAGCCCAAGTATGTGGAGTCTTTAGCAATAGGATCTTACCATCTATTCCTGGTGGGAAACCAAGGGCGTCAGCAATGGCTTGTAATGTTTTGGGGGCATCAGAGGCCTCCCTGGCCAGCAACTCACTGGAAGGTATCCCATCCCAGGAACTGAAAATTTTCTAGTAAAAATCTATGGCTCCTGAGTGTTCCATTGCCCAAAAAAGTATGTTTCCATATGCTTTATTTATATCCTCTTAGATTTTGATTAGCCCTCCCTCCACCTTTCCTTTACTCAATCTCTTCCCCTGACCTCTCTTGGGCCTTTTCACCCCCATCAATCTATTCTTCTACTTACATATATACAGTACTATCCTATTAAGTACCCCTCCCTTCCTTTCTCATTCTTTTATATCTATTTTCTAGCTTACTGACCTTTGCTACTGAGTTTTCTTCCTACTCACACGGAAGTCCAGTCATCTGTAGCTAGGATCCACATATGAGAGGGAGCATGCAACATTTGGCTTTCTGGGCCTGGGTTACATCACTTAGTATAATCCTTTCCAGATCCATCCATTTTACTGCAAATTTCATAACTTCATTTTTCTTTACTGCTGAGTAGAACTCCATTGTATAAATGTGCAATATCTTCGTTATTCACTCATCAGTTGAGGGACATCTAGGCAGGTTCCATTTCTCAGCTATTGTGAGTTGAGTGGCAATAAACATGATTGAGCATGTACTTCTAAGGAAATGAGATGAGTCCTTCAGATATATGCCTAGGAGTGCTATAGCTGGGTCATATGATAGATCTATTTTTAGTTGTGTCAGGAACCTCCACACTGATTCCACAATGGGTGGACCAGATTGCAGTCCCACCAACAGTGTAGAAGTGTTTCTCTTTCTTTGCATCTGCAGAAGAATTTATGGTCATTTGTTTTCATGATGGTAGCCAATCTGACAGGAGTGAGATGGAATCTCAACGTAGTTTCAATCTGCATTTCCCTGATGACTAGGGATGTAAAACAATTTTTAGATGCTTATATGCCATTTGTATTTCTTCTTGTGAGAACTCTCTATTTATTCAGCTTGTGACCAGTTGAGACACTCCCCCAATGAACAACAGAAGAGGAAAAAATACCTGTATGAATCAGGAAGCAGCAAATAACATGCCCAAAATATAGATTATTTAAGAATGGCAAATCTGACCATCCCTCAGATTTCACATATAATTTATCCTGATATTGAAGGTGAAATTAGCACTTCTGATTCAAGCGTTTATACCAGGATTATTTGGTGGGGACTGACCTGGTGTAATCCCAGTTACCTTTTGGGATGATTTTGGCCTCAGTTATGTTGCATTCCTGCTTGGGTCCCTCTTTGGTATGCTGTGGGTGTAAGTAGGGTGCCTGGGTCGCTGCGGGGGTCGCTAGTGCTGGGTGCTGTGATCTCCTTTCCCCAGGTCTCTGGTGCTCTCTGGCACTTGTGCTGGCTGTAGGGGAGGGGAGGCTGTGGATGGTTGGTTCTCGTTCTCCTGCTGGTCCACACGATCCTCTACCTCGTGGTCCACTCCTCTGCTGGTTTGCTGTGACCTACCTTCATGTTTCTTGAGTTTGCAAAGAGCTCTGGTGTGAGTGGAAAGTGCCCTCACCTAGCTTTTCACTCAGCTCAAGCTGAGCCTCACAGCCATGGCTGCACCGACCTGCTGCCACTGCTGACCACCTGCTGGAGCCGCTGCTGCCCGCCTGTGTGGGCGCTGGATGCTCCGGATCTCTCCTACTTCTCTGCTGCCATTGGTAATTTCTTATACAGCTCACTTTTTAGTAGAAGAGCGTATTTTTCTGTTTTTTTTTTTTTTTTTTTGGTCTTTTTCTCCTCTAGGCTGCTTTGACATGGTTCCTATGCTGCCATCTTAACTGGAAGCCTCCTTTTATGCTAGTTTTAATTTAAAAATGCATATTGGTGAGCTGAGGCACTAAAAATGAAGACGTTTTACTTTTTAAAGCAAGAGGGCTTTCTGGTAGTCATTTAATATATATTCATTATGAGTGTGTGAGGTTTCGTCTGGTCAGTGATGATAATCTACTAATTAATCATTTATAGGAAGTCTGAAAAAATAGAAAGTAGCCTCACTGAATCAATTGTAAATTACACTAGTATAATGCATAACCCATTTCTATGAATTAGTAAAACAATCAAGTTAGTGGCATTATTATCATTGATGTCCAGAAAATCATTGCTACTAAGGTGTGGTGGTTTGATTCATGTGTCACACATAAGCTTAGGTGTTCTGACTACTAGGTTCCCAGCTGATGGAGACTTAGGAATTAAAGCCTCCTAAATGCAGTGCTCAATCTCCTGTTCCTGTTGTCTACCTGGTATTACTCCATGAGTAGTTTCCACCCTCTGCTCATGCCATCATTTTCCCTTGCCATCAAGGAGCAACCCCTCAAGTCTGTAAGTCAAAATAAACCCTTTTCTCCCCACAAACTGCTCTTCGTCAGGTGACTTCTGCCAGCAATGAGAACCTGAGAACCTGACTGTAACATAAGAATATATATATATATATATATATATGATCAATCATGTTACTTCTCAGTCAAACACAAGACAGTCATCTCAGGTATATGCTGTGCTCATCAAATGGAACCACCTTTCTGTTCATGGTGAAGAGATTTACCTCTAAAGCCTCAAGTTAAAAAAAGAATGTCTATGCTTTCTATCTCTGTGTCAGAGCAGCTTTCTTCTAACTAAAAACACTCAGTCATGCATCATCCATCCTTCTCATTCCACAGACTTGAGGAAAGGCCACACCGGGATGAAATGCCAGCATATGGCACATCACATATCCAAAACACATCTGAGCTTTACTTTCTCCTTCATATTTTACTGGCAACAGCTAAATCTAACATTACCTTGGATTCCTTGAAATTATTATGATAGGCTTTTCTCCTTTCCCTCCACCATAAATTGAATGGTACCTTCCTAAAAGCCTCATGTTAAATCATTTTTGCCTAATTTGGTTACACTTAGGTTTTTTAAAGACTTTAATTCACATGATGCCATAAAATTGGATCCTGCTCCATCGTAGATTCTGTTCTCCAAGGAAGTAGAAGAGAAATAGGGAACAAGGACACGTAAAAAGAAGGCCATATAAGGAGCTTACGAGATGATGGCCACCTGAAAGCCACCCAGAGCAGGTTCATGAGAAACACATCCAGATGAACGTTCATCTTGGAATTTCAGCTCTAAGAACTGCAGTGAGAATTATTTTTCTGTTGCCAGAACCATTGAGCGAGTAGTGCTTGCTGATGGGAGCTCTATCAGACTACTGCCTCCCCTCATTTTGAAGCTCATTTGGTTTTATATAAAAATTTGGACACATGTAAACATCTGTATGGAGATATATATATATATATATATATATATATATATATATATATATATATATATATATATATATATATGATGTGTGTGTGTGTGTGTGTGTGCGCGCACACATGTGGGAACATAACATGATATTTTCATTGGGAGTGTCCCCTTATTAGCTTTACATAGAAGATTAAACATTTCTCATATTCAATGATGCTGTGGGTTATCTTTACCTGTCTTTGTATGCTTGCATGTATGCGTGTACAATGCTGTGTGTGCATGCTTATCTTTGCACATGTGTGTGGGTGTACCTGTCTACTCATGCATGCAGAGGAGAGTCAGTATGGATACACAGCTGTGTACTCATGCATGCAGAGGATAGTCAGTATGGATACACAGCTGTGTACTCAAGCATGCAGAGGATAGTCAGTATGGATACACACCTGTGTACTCATGCATGCAGAGGAGAGTCAGTAAGGATACACACCTGTGTACTCATGCATGCAGAGGAGAGTCAGTATGGATACACAGCTTTGTACTCAAGCATGAAGAGGATAGTCAGTAAGGATACACACCTGTGTACTCATTCATGCAGACGATAGTCAGTATGGATACACACCTGTGTACTCGTGTGTGCAGAGGAGAGTCAGTATGGATACACACCTGTGTACTCATGCATGCAGAGGATAGTCAGCATGGATATCCACCTGTGCACTCATGCACATTGAGGATAGTCAGTGTGGATACATACTGAACACGTTAGAAGAAATGAGATGATTGCAAAGTTGACTCAATGTTGTAAGTATACCTCAACTTTTTAAGCTTAGAGCATAAAAGAACTCCACAACACATTTAGCTCAGTTCAACCTTATTAAATGTTTGTGGAAACCCATTCCTGGAATATGTACATGGGCATCCAAATGAGCATGTTTCCTTTCTCCATTACCTTGAAACCTGATAACATCAAAAGAGAATACTATCTGAGTCTACAAATATTAATGCTGAGCCACTAAAGAAACAATGATGCTCAGAAGGCACTATTGAAAGAATCCTTGTAACCAAGTGTCCATTCCTAACAAATACTGTAGACAGAAGAGCTGACAGGACACAGGAAGTGGTGATGATATAATGACTTTTCAGAAACTATATTTACTTGCCAGATTTGCATTCTCATTAGAGGAAATTTATGAGTATAGGAACTAGGTCATTCATAGAAGTATTTGCTAGCAGATGATTATACAAATTCACACATATATGAGCTTATTTCAGTTTTTCCAGAGAGATGCATGAAAAGTCAGAGACTAAAGAGGTCATATATAGTAATCAATAATTAAAGAACTTACCATAATTGAGTAACTTTATATAGAAAAATCTTTATTTTTAAACAATTTGACACCTTTCACTTAATGACATCAATTAAAATATATAGAACTTCTGTTACCCAGTGATTTTGAAAGTGACATAGTATATTTCCTTTAGAGATAGGTGCATCACAGGACATATTTAAAAGTATAGAAAATATTTACTTAGTTTATGAAAAATATAATGAAACACATAGGCTTATGTTTGGGTATTCTGACACTATAATTTTATAATACAAAGTTTCTAAGTATATAGATAATTCTTATAAGTAATTAGAATATTATTAGAGATGAGTTTTAAGAGCAAAGACTGAACAGTGGATGCAGAATTAGTCACAGGGAAGAGCTTTCAGGATATAAATACATTCCCATTTAATATGATTATCTTCACTTGCAATAAATTTGGTATGTAAAGTGTACTGAATCTTGTGATGGGTAGGAATGTTAAAAGTTCCTGCAGGAATTATCTATTGCATTCTGCAAAGGGAAGTTATAGGTTACTGCAGTTAAATTTAGACTTGTCTTTTATTTTAAAAATAGTGGAAGAAGTATGAAAATTTATTAAAATAAAAGTCATTCCACACAATTCATTTTTAGAAAGATGTTTAATAAAAGATAGTCAAAGTGACAGCCTCTCTTTGACAAAAAAAGGAGGTAATAATTTTTGAGGGGAAAATGGTTGGCTAATGTACACATGTATTCTAGAAAGCTTTCAGTCTGAAACAAGAATAAAACAATACCTCATTCATTTTGCTTAGTAAAAGAAATGTACTGTAGCATGTACGGTTAGCTTATTATCACTGACTGGAATTCAGTCTCTGCTTGTCTATTTATACCAGCTAAAGCCATTAGACAAAGAGGGTTGTGATTATGTGGTACACATAAGCTTGAGGAAATGATTTCCAAGAGGTTTATGAGATAAATTCTTTTCTAACAAGATTGTTTCATTAAAATAAATCCTAAGTGTGCACAGAATTAGAAATGCTTATAAAAATTTTAAAATGTTTGGATATTTTCTTCATTTACACAATAAAAACGATGGTGATATTTATTTTGGGTGACTAACAAGTTGCTCAGGGTGACGGAGAGGGTGCACATCAGTAGCTTCTGTTAATAGGAAGTTGTGCATGATGAAATGAATCTCACATCATTCTTCTGTAAACTAAATATTGCATGAAAACCACATAAATTAAAGTGGTAAAAAGAACCCTTCCTTCTTAACAATGTTTCCATATGTTCTCTCGCCTCCTAACCAATGGCATGTCTTTTGCTCTTCTGTGTTTGTGTCTTTACTTGAGCATTTAGCAAATGTCTTTGTACTTCACAGTATGACATAAATCACAGCCACTGTGTCCCATTTTACCAAAGACACCACACATCCAGTTTTTATGGATCCCAGTGCACAATGTTACTTCCACATTGATGCAAATCTTCAATGTGAGACCTTTAAATTGTCTCTATTGTCTGGGGTGAAATCAAAGCCTTAAGATGGGCAAGATTATCAGGTTACTGATGTTTTCTGGAACTGAACGTCATGGTGTTCTCCTCTGTAATACATACACAAGTTACAGACAGTGCTGGGTGTTTTCTTAGGGAGTCCTGTCTTCTAATTGGCACTGTCTGTAAAGCCTTTTGCTCTTGGCAACAGTTCTCTGCTAAATCTCCTCAGCACACACTTGTAGACTTAAGATGTTAATTGAAGAATTTTTCTAAGAACACATCCTAGAAATCTTTAAAGAAATTCAAGTTTTATGTTTCACAGAATGCAGAATATCTGTTAAAGATTGTTAACTTTGTGTGTGTGTGTATGTGTGTGTGTGTGTGTGTGAGAGAGAGAGAGAGAGAGAGAGAGAGAGAGAGAGAGAGAGAGAGATTCACTGAGACTTAAGCTCAGCCTCATATATGGTAGAACAGTGTTTTATCATTGAGCTAGTACTTCAGCTCAAGTTTTTCAGTTTCAGGATGGTTTAGTCCTTTCTTTTCTTTCCTACTCTTAATGGTTAGGGCATAGCCAAGCAAGACAACATTCAGCGAATAGCTGTGAATTAATATCCTCTAAACGCTAAAATTTCAATAGGTTGGGTTACATGTATATTTTTGTCATGCATAATGAAATCCTGTTATTTAACTAAAATTATAAATGTATAGGTAATTTGAGTATGTTTAATTAGGTTTCTATACAGAACATGGACATGAAACATGGAAAAAATCACATCTGTATATTTTCTTTGTCTATAGTCCTATGTGATATCTGAAAATCTAAGTTGGTGTCTTGGCTATTAAATCAAATGATAATGCAAGCCCTCAAATTTCAGTGATTAATAAATATATTCTTCAATAAATAAATAAATAATAAAAGAATAACAGAAATCAACACTTTTGCACTTGTTGGCTTAAGCTTCTTATGACAATTAAAAGTTGAGAAAACAAGCACAAAATTAATTCATTTTAGAAATAATTAATCTATTGGGCTTCTTTAAATCCATCATAGGAAAAAGCTAAAGCTATTTACATAATATGGCTCATAAAACATCTGTTTTTTCAGTACAAAAACTTAGAAACTTAATGAGCTGTTTGCAGTTAGGTTGAAAGTGGATGTAAACCCAAGATAGTACCAAGATGAAAAGGACTTGCAGTTACCTTAAAATAAGTGCACTTGAATCCATTTTTGTTGTCAGTCATGTCTCCCAGAGAAACCCAATGCCTGCTGTGAGGAGTGCTTTGAAGGTGTTGTGTGACTGAGGAACCAGATCCAGGGTTGTATAGAAAGCAATTTCTTGAGGGACATGCCTGCAGAAACATGATCAAGGGCCGCAGCAAGACCAGTGGAATCGAGTGAGCTGAGTGGGAAGAAGCAAGTTTAAACAAATATTCCTTAGGAATCGCTTCATCCAACCAGGTTTGTCTTAAGCTAACATCAAATGTGTCAGGCACATCCTCACAGGGATGAGACCAAGGTCCATTGCGGAGAACCACAGAGCAGTCTGCTGACCTTGCTTATTTCTAGTATGTGCAGAAACAACGTGGAGAAGGTCCAGGCATGACAGGGTAACTCAAGATTGCTTCAGGGTGGTCAAGTTTAATCCCTGTATTCACCACCCCTGTCCTCATTGGTGATTCCATGTGCCATTGATTTTCCATCATGTGGCCTGCAAGGTTTCTGTACAACGTAGAGGACATGGTGTGAGATCGATTTGCAGTTCTTAAGCAGAAGGCAGACTATCGCTGAGGACATACACACAGCAGGACATAGAGACAGTCAAATGGTCACAGTTATTCTCACCAGGAGCCCCACAAGCCATCCTCCGACTTAGCACCCTTCCCTAGAACCTTCCAAGTGAAAGGAACACATCAATCGAGGTCTTCATGTGTGACATGAGGGACGCTAGCAAATAGTGTCGCCAGGAGAAAAAGGTTCCTTGCTTTTTGGTCTGAATGATAAATAACTAGAAACTACAGTCAAAAGGAAGTTTGAGCTGCTTCTGCATTAGGGGCTCCCGTGCAGGCCTGCTGGGAACTGGACTTCTGAAAGGCAGAAATGTCTGGGAGGCTCTGCTGCAAGCCATTTTTGCTGGCTATCAGTGGGTCTCTGCCGCCAAAGGATCCCACAGCTGTTCTTAAAACTGAAGGTGTTTATGCCCCAGATGAAACTGAATTCTACTTGTGCAAGAGATGTGCATATGTGTTCAAAGCAAAAAGCAATCTTGTGACTCCTGGAGGCGAACCCAGTAAAACAAGAGTAATCTGGGGAAGGGCAACTTGGGCCCAGGGAAAGGTGGCCTGGTTTCAACCACATTTCCGTTGCAACCTTCCCGCCAAGGCCATTGGGCACTGAGCCCGTGTAATGCTGTGCCCTTCAGTGATTTAAGAAAGGTAAATAAATAAAAGTGTATTTGTACTCCTGTGTTTCCAAGTGCCTTCAAAAAACTTTTCTGTCCTTGGGCTGGAGACTAGAACCCAGGACCAATCCAAGTTAAGAAGGAATAACTAACGTAAAATATGGGCAATTTAAAAGCCCCCGCGGTTTGCTTAGCTTTATCTTTACAGTTTGTGGCAAGCAGCCTGAGGTCTTGACTGCTCACGGGAGACCAGTGCTGGAGCCTATTTTCCCCGACCGCGGAAGATACTCAAGAAGGGACGTCAAGCAGCCCGCTGTGCTCTAATATTGTCATTCAAATCTTCCTTCATTTAAAGAGTTTTATTTTTTTTTAATCATCCAGGGTTATTAGTGATCACTGATCATGGCATTTGTTTTTGAGGAAGCTGGCACGTTGATGGTCATGAGTTTGAAACAATGTCTGGGATGTAGATGGCTGTCCACAGGGTTTACATCCCCTTTCCTCCTGCCTAGCACCCTCTAATATCATCAGCACAGGTTCCAAAGGACACAGCAAAGACAAAGAGTATGGGTATAAATTGTGTATACTTGGCTGGAAAGATGGCTTCGTGGTTAAGGTGCTTGCTGGCAAAGCCAAAGGACCCAGGTTTGAATCTCCAGGTCCCATGTAAACCAGATGCACAAGGTAGTATATGCACCTGGTGTGTGTCTGAAGTAGCTAGAGGCTCTAGCACACCCATTCTCTCTCTCTTTCGGCCTCTTTTTCTGTCTCTAATAAATGTATAAGTAATATTAAAAGATAAATTGCCTAGGCTTACTAGATATTCTTAAATATAGGGTTCTCTGTCTTCTGGGAAGACTGTGGGTGACATCATATCTGATAGATGGGCAGGTGTAGTGCTGTGTGTTACATGTCAGCCGTGTAGATGCGATTTGTAGGCTCTCCCTGCAATGTAGAATGCAGGGTCAGGATGCCCTCTCCAGTGCTCTGAGTGCCTTCTCTCCACCTTTGGGAGCACAAGCCATATGCTATATAACTAGAGGATGGCAGTACAAAGGAATCTAAGTGAACCATGTCAGGCAGATGGGAGACTGCACTGGGACAAGGTAGCTGACCCATCGAGGACTGCTTTGTCTGTTCCTCTGGGTTTGACAGTTTAAACTGGTACACAGAAAATGCAGTGACCTCGGTCTGTGTGTGAATGCCAGTAGTGTAACATCTGGATCTACAGTGTACACACAGAGGGGCTGGGGGATAGAATTTAGCTCCACACATACTCACAAAGGGCAGTCATTCTAGCCATGCAAGTATTTAAAGTTAATAATGCTTTTTCAAATTTTGTATTCAAGTGGGTCTCCACATTGGTCTGCATCTTATTATGACAAACCAATCTTTCTTTCCATCAACCTTGTTCTCTGAGGATTATATGGCAGATGAAATTGCTTTGATGATATGCTTATGCCTGATATTGGATAGGGTGCTTTGTACAACAGATCTCCTGGTTATTGTCAATACCATGTGGGTATCCATTCAGCACATTTCTCAAGATCTTTGAGAGCAGCAGTTTCACTGACTATATTGCAAATAGTATAGCTTGAATGAGGACTGAGTTGCTTATAAACGCAATAAAACCCATGGATGTCCTTTTTTGTTGGACAAAAGACCATTATAATAATATGCCAGTTTTACTGCAGTTGGGCAGTTTGTCATATCCACCTCTAAATAAGTCAAATGATGGAGCCGGGAGTGTAAGCACTTCGGGCATCGGGATATAGGTGCTGCAAAACTGCAGTTTAGGGTCAATGCCGCCCTCCTGGCAGTTCTCCAGTCTGTTAGCACTTCTCTTTGTGTTGTTTCTATGCACCAGTAGGATCACATCTGTTGCCTGTGTCCTGGCAAGTCACACTGGTCACATCAACCTGCATTGGCATGTATGAGAGAGAGAGAGAGAGTGACTCCAGGAATGGACAGTCCAGAACTGTGGTTAGTACTGGAGTTCACATCTCCTTGAGGCGCGTGCACAGATGGTCTACAGTGTCTTGGAGTAGAGTATAATTTTCATCAGTGAGTGCAACGCCATCTCTACATTGAGAGTAGGCAGTGTCAGTAGGGAAGGAGGGCAGAATGGGTTCCTGAGCCACTGTGCGGATGATGGATTCCAAGGCCATATTAATACTCCAGAGACCATACTTGGAATATCTATGGTTTTCCCAAGTAAAAGTGATACACTTCTGGGACTCTCTTGTAAAGGAATGCTGAAAATGGGCAGCAGCTATGCCCACAGAAACATGGACAGGGTCAAGAGAGACTATGATCATTTTTTAGTGCCTTAGTATCATACGTCACAGTATGGATAGGAGGCAGCTCCCTATTTTTAACATGTATTATCCAACTTCCATTAAGTTTTCACATGAGACAAATTAGGTTCCTGTTTGCATGATAAGAAGCTATAAAATCCCAGCATGCTCTGATGCCTCTGTGATTTCTCCAACTCCAATATGTCCGTATACAAGTTTACACTGCCTTGTATTTCCTACTGCACTAGTGGAGAACAGGCTGAATCCTAGATTGCATGGCTAAGTACTGCTTCTGTTACCAAAATTTTGAGTAAAAGGTCTTCCACAGAGGTCTTCTTAAATATAATATCTATGTCTAAAATAATTCTGTGAACGTGTGGCATTATTAACAAATATGGAAAGGGGCCACTTTTCCAATTCTAGACGCAATAACATTTGTCTTACCCAACTATGAAATATCCATCAGTAACTCCGTGGATAGATTCTGCATCATCATACATTATTGTACTCTCTGGACTTGTGTCTACCAAAATGATCATTTCTTTGTTCTCAAAGGACCAGCAAATATTGAATTCCAATGAGGCCTCTCTGTTTCTATATCCTATTTATGTGACAATCTTGGGCCTGCCCTTGATTATAGGGATCAAAATAATCTAAAATGTGAAACAAATAATGCCAGAACATGGGAATTTTTTGTCCTTTTCTTTATTAGGGCTAGCAAGGAAAGGTTGGAAGTATTGATTCGGCTTTAGTTCATAAGAATGCGTAGGTTATGATATAGGTAATTTATCTGTCTTTTTCCTGAGGGTGAAGGCATAGAGCACATCACTTCATATATTTTGAAATTGTTTTACTTTATTTTTTCCTCTGACTCACATTTATTTATTTTTATCAGGCTTGCGATAAGGTATAGCCTGACCCAATGATATTCAGTATATCCAGGTTAACAGTAACTTTTCTTATATCATAAACACTATGTCCTAAAATTGTACTGAGGAAGGAGAAACAAGGGCTGTTTATAAAAACTATGTTTTTTTTATTTTGGCCTTTAAAAATAGCAGCTCTATTGGGTCTTTGAAACACCTGTGCATGAATGGCTTACTTCATGCCCAGTTCCTGCAGAAGCCTCTGGATGTGTTCCATGGTTTTCCATGGGGTACCTGCCCTGGTAAGTCTCTGACATTTGGCCATGCCTCTTTTTTATCCAAGTTGATTCAATCTGCAAAGCAATGATTTTATTGGATCTGGGCAGGCATTGTGTAACAGATGTAACAGTTTCCTAAAGGTCATGTTAGTAGTAATGTTATCCTTTTTTTTTTTTTTTTTTCATCAGAGAAATATCAGGTCCTCCTGGGTCCTAGAGTCTCACCATTCAAGCATTAAGTTTCTCATAGGAAAAAAGTACAACTTTTTTTTTTGAATGCTTAGCTATTTATCAACAATGGATTGCTTATTGTCATAGTTGCTTAACTGGAAATACCAACACTTCAACAGCAAGGTTGAGCCTTTGCTTTCTGTTGTTGTAAGGGTTACAAAGAAAAGCAAGCCGCACAGTGTCTGTGCGTAGGGAGCATCCCATCCTCTGTCACTTACGTCTCAAGGTCTTTGTCACACTCTTCTTTTCAAAGGTTCTTGAGTTTCTGTGTGACATTCTGGTCACAAGATAGTAGTCAATGCCTCTTTTCTCTGCTTATGGATACTCAAAAATTATTCGTCACTTTGGCAATGATCTAAGATTTATAGAAAAGACATTTCTGTATCTAAAACTAACCACATATGTAATTAACAAAATATTTGATGTAAAATTAATGATGTAATTCAAATGAACTCATTATTTGATGTCAGACACAGTGGGATACAAATAGTCTTTAATTATCTAAATATTTTTATACTTTATTGGCATAAGAAATGACACACAATAAAATAGAGCACTGCTCATTAAAAGAATGATTTACTTCTGTTTTTGCCTTTTCGTCACTCCTATTTCTACTCTATGGGGCACAACTCTTCATTATAAAATGCAAGTTAGATATATTTTCACTCATAAATACTGTAATAGCTCTCCCACTTTATTTAATATTGATGAAAACATATTAATCTGACATGAATCTATACATAGTGTTTCAGTTATTTTTCTGTCATTTTAAGAAATACCTTTCATAATCCACATTGAAAGTGGTTTATTTTGTTCAGGATATTTCAGGTTGCAGTCAAAGGTGAATTTGTCACACTGCTCTTCAACCTCTGGGTGGACAGAACATCATCCGGGGAGCTTATGACCAAGTTCTGCACTTACAGACAAAGAAAAGAAGGCGGAAGACAGACTGCACAGAGCCATGAACAGCATGCTCCT
Source organism: Jaculus jaculus (assembly GCF_020740685.1). Classification (NCBI taxonomy): domain Eukaryota; kingdom Metazoa; phylum Chordata; class Mammalia; order Rodentia; family Dipodidae; genus Jaculus; species Jaculus jaculus. The sequence continues at coordinate 172,180,887 of NC_059105.1, read as the reverse complement.
AGGAAAGTGCTAACCCCACTTAAGCACCAGATTTTAGAAGTACTATCATGAGGGCCACAGAGTTTCCAGTAAAAATAATAAATTAATATCTGATCTTTAAAAATTCCCAGGAAAACAATTAACTCTGCACTAACTTACTTGTCTCTCACATAGCTCTATGAGTGAGTTCTTTATTCTTTTCATTTCAGCAAAGAGTACTGAGCTATGATTTAGTTAAATATTGGCTAAATTATAAAGTTAGGAAGCAGTGACAGAAACCTAAGGACATTGCTTCATGGTAATGATTCTAACATGTGATGTAATTTGATACACAAAATCCAACCAACTAAATGATCTAAGAGCAAAGGGGGAAAAACAGGCCAGTATCAATATTGAACCTCTCATTCAGATGTGTATTGACCAAATTACAAGCTACAAATCAGGAGATAAGAGAATCTACTAACAAAAATAACCTTTGAGGCTAGTCTTAAATGAAAAATAGTACAGGAATTATCAAAAGGTTAAAAAAGATATGAGGTGACCACTATGTATTTGTTTGGTTATGCATGCATTTATTTGTTACTTAGTTGTACATTTATGACACATTTTTGACATTAAAATAAAAACTTAATGTGACTAAGGAATATTTCAATTGACTTTATGTCTCAAGTCTCAATGGTTAGTACTTAGACAATAATATCTTTGCTGAAATAATGTACATTGGTTAGGATTTTTTTTAAACTTTCTACTTCTTTATTTATTTGAGAGAGAGAGAGAGAGAGAGAGAGAGAGAGAGAGAGAAAGTAAAGACAGCAGGAATCACCACTTCTGTGGCACTTGGACAGTATTAGTGAATTTTCCCTGAATGCTCTCTATATTAACTGAATCTAACTCAGTTCCTTAGGATTTGGGGGCAAGTACCTTAGCCTTTGAGGAACCTCCCCACCCCTTGATGTCTTTTCATTACTTTTCCTTTTTTTTTTTAAATTTGTGGTTGTCCTTTATCATTCATGATATTCATCTATTTACTGATGATGACAAATCCATCTCTTTGAATTTTATGATGCTAAACTTGTACCAGACTCAAGAATACCCTTTAGCTCTGTGTATACTGGTGAATAATTAATTGATATTAAAACATCTTAAACACATTAAAGAATAGAATACTATCTTGGATTTTTCAAAACTAATATGAAGCTTATAATATAATATCATATAGTAAATCTAACTATGAAATTATATAAGCCATTCAGTGAATACAAATTATTATATAACATTTGGGATAATATATGTATTTGAACCAGTTTATAAATGTGAATTGCATGAAAGACTCGAAATTGCATCTCTTCACACTATTTAGGTAACTGTACTTGGACCACTCTAATGAAATGTTCAGTGACAAAAATATGCTATATCTATGCTATCAATATGGAAGGGCCTAGCCTTTGCCTCCTGAATGCCTTAAATGAAGTTAATATGGCAGAGATATTCAATTTTACTTTATTTGACTTTCTTAAATGTATACATCCCCATGGGGAGAGTGACTACTGTACTGGACAGTGAAGCAAGACTCCAGGAGGTCAAGGTGACATCATTCGTTGTCATTGTGGAGTAATGGGAACCCAGGATTACATATAAGTTGTAAAACATATTTCTTAGCCTTATACCACGACATGCATAGGCTAGTGTGGATACCATTCTGTATTTATGTTTTCACAAAGAAATAATGGTAAAGAGCCCCTTATCCTTTCAAATCATTTTGCTTCATTTAGGATATTCAATACAATTTATATTTTTTGTTTTAATAACCATGAATTTTGATAAATGAATATAATTATATGAATATCATTATAGCCAAGAAACTAAATAGTTCTATCACTGTAAAAACTCCCACATGTCTCTTTGCAGACAGCTCCATATTGATTCTTTACTGAATGCAGAAAACTTTATTTCACTTCTGAGAATCACTTGTTCAAAAATACATTGGAAGAATTTTCAAGAATTCCCATAAGATAATAAAATACATCTTTTGAATTGATCATGAAGAAATATGAGAACACTGGATAAACAATATCAGAAGAGAGGTAAGAACCTGTTAAGACAGTGTTACTGGCAGAGTACAAATTCTGAGGAAGGAAGGAATGATTCATTTTACACAGGGGAATGCAGGTTAAAGTGTAATGCAGAGGAGAGGTTTTCATTTAAAAGAAGATGATGGATAATTGATGTTTGCCCTCATACAAAGCAAATCCTCAGTGCTAAAAAAAATTAAAAGAAAAAATATATTTGTGTATTCCAATTCATGAACAGGCTCATTATTTGAACAGAGGTTTTCTACTAAAATAGTCAAGAATCTTGAGGGGTGTTTGTAATAGTTACTTCTAGTAATGGTGGATTAGTATAATGGTAACAAATGACTGGACTGGAATCTGCACATGCTCTCTACCTAGTAGATAATTGACTTCCTGGTAGCCACGGTGTGCCTGGGGCATTAACCCATGCAAAGGTATCCGTGCAATGACTGATAGAGTCTGATGTCTTATCATGTGTTTGGAAGCTTCATGAAGTCAAAAGCCACTAGGAATTGGAACCTAGGGGCTAATCAATTATGTATAAGTTTTCTTTCAGGCATCTTCTTTGAATGTAGTCCTATAAAGGTGTATCTCTTTAGGAAGAATGACATAGCATTTTATAGGGCACTCAAAGTAATCATTCAGATTTGGGATTAAAATTCTCCTCTAACACCTTAGAAAAAGATCATGTCACTTTTTAATGTATTCTTTAAAGATGACATCAGATTTTAATGTCAAAGATGGTGGCGTAGGTACCATGCCAAAGCAGACTATGGAGGAAAAAAGCACCCCCCCCCAAAAAAAAAAAATCTCAGCAAAATACACACTTTTACTAAAAAGTGAGGTGGATAGGAAATTGAAAGGGCAGTGGATAAGTAGGAGAGATCCAGAGCCTCCAGAGCCCACACAGGCCAGTAGGAGCAGCTCTGGCCACAGCAGAACACCAGAAGGACACCAGGCTCGGCTTGAGCCACAGGAAAAGCCAGGTGAGGTGAGCGTTCACTCACACTGGAGCTCTCCACAAATTCAAGAAACGTGAAGGGAGAATGGCAGTGAACAACGAAGGAGCAGATCACAAGGTAGAAGAACACATGGAACAACAAAAGAACTAGAGCAACATCAGCAGCCTCCCCCACCCCAACCGCCAGTGCCCAGCTCCAGTGAACAGAGCAGCAGTCCAGGGACCTGGCCACACAAACTTGAATTGACAGCAGGACCCAAGCAGGAGCAGAGATAACTGGGATTACACCAGGGAAGGGTCTCACGTGGTCAGAAGCTGACTTGGAACCCTCAACAGATCAGAAATCTTAACCACCTTGTTGTCAGGATTAAGGGTGTGGGTGGGGCACCACACACCCTAAAGGACAATTAGAGGATCTGGTTGTCATAATACTACTCTTGGATAAATACTCTGAGCTGGATCTCATTGAAACTGTACATTGTTTAGGTAAATTTTACAATCTGCCTGTATTTTGTTCCACTCAGCATACTTGAATACTCTCATAGCAGGCAAACCTAACACCTAAGGACATTTTTGTAGATACTCTGAGAGTCTTGAGAGCAAGACCTAATGCCTTAAGTTCCTACCCTGAAGTTATATAAAATCAAATTGTCTGATACATCTAATAATATCCAGCTAACTAGAAAATCCAATCATTAAATAATCCAAGATGCAAATATATATATATATATATATATATATATATATATATATATATATATATATAAAAATAACACAAGAAACAAAAAAAATCAAGACAATATAAATCCACCAAAAAGTATTAATGCATCAGAAATGACCTCCAGTGAGAACGAGTAAGAGGAAATGCCTGAAAAAGAGCTCAAAAGAATGATTATAACTATATTCAAAGAAGAAATCAAAGGCATGAAGAGTAAATCAAAGGAATCAAAGAAAAAACAGGACAAAAATTTAATGAAATAAAGAGGACAATACTAGACATAAATAAGAAAATAGAAATAGTAAAGAATACACAGTCAGAATTACTAGCAATTAAGAACACAGTTAATGAAATTAAAAACTCTGTAGAAAATCTCACCAGTAGAATGGATAAAGGAGAGGACAGAATATCTAAGCTTGAAGACCAGGTGGCAGGTCTAATACAGTCCAACAGAGAGAAAGACAAACTAACAGAAAAGTATGAGTAGGAATTTCAAGATATTTGGGACACTATAAAAAGATCAAACATAAGAATTCAGGGCATAGTAGAAGGAGAAGAATTCCACTCCAAAGGCATAGTAGGCGTCTTCAAAAAAATCACAGAAGAAAACATCCCCCAAAATGGGAAAGAGGTGCCAATGCAGATACAGAAATCCTTTAGAAAACCAGCCAGACAAAACAGTGAAAGAACCTCTCCTTGCCATATTATAATCAAACTACCAAACACACAAACCAAAGAAAAAATATTGAAAGCAGTCAGAGAGAAAAAACAAATTACCGAAAAAGGCAAGCCTATCAGGATTACAGCAGATTACTCAACACAAACTTTAAAAGCAAGAAGGGAATGGAGTGATGTATTCCAAGTCCTTAAAGACAACAATTGTAAACCAAGGTTACTTTATCATGCAAAACTATCTATTCAAATAGATAAAGAAATTAGGACATTCCATGACAAAAGCAAGCTAAAGGAGTATTTGAAGACAAAACCAGCTCTACAGAAAATACTTGAAAGAATCCTCCATGCTGAAGAAAAAGAAAAGCACACATATAAGGAACTGGGGAAAAAAAAGACAAACAAAAAAACAATACTCAAATAGTAGTTAACACAAGAGAGCAAAGGTAAAATAGGAAGAACTACAAAAACATTGCAAAAATGAATACACACCTTTAAGTATTATCTCTTAATATCTACATCCTCAATGCGCCAACCAAAAGGCATAGGTTCACAGACTGGATTAAAAAGCAGGATCCTTCAATTTGTTGCCTCCAAGAAACCCACTTTTCAAAAAAGGATGGACAATAACTTAGGGTGAAAGGTTGGAAAATGGTGTTTCAAGCAAATAAACCTAGAAAAAAAAAGCAGGGGTTGCCATCCTAATATCTGACAAGGTAGACTTTAGTCCAACATTAGTTAAGAAAGATAAAGAAGGTCACTTTATACTGATTAAAGGCACACTCCAACATGAGGACATTACAATACTAAACATATATGAACCTAACATGGGGGCACCCAAATTCATCAAACAAATGCTATTAGAACTAAGGTCACAGATAACACCAAACACAGTGGTAGTGGGTGACTTCCACACCTCACTCTCATCAATTGACAGGTCATCCTGGGAAAACAAACAGAGAGGCATCTGGACTAAATGAGATCATAGAAAGAATGGACCTAATAGATATCTACAGGACATTTCATTCAAATGCTGCAGAATATGCATTCTTTTCATTAGCACATGGAACATTCTCTAAAATAGACCATGTGTTAGGACCAAAGCAAATCTTAACAAATATAGGAAAATTGAAGTAATTCCTTGCATTCTATCTGACCACAATGGAATCAAACTACAAATGAATAGCAAGAAAGGGTATAGAGCATACACAAAATCATGGAAATTAAACAAAACATTACTAAATAATGAATGTGTCAATGACAAAATCAAGAAGGAAATCAAAAAAAAATTGTAGAGTCAAATGATAATGAGAACACAACATACCAAAATCTCTGGGACACAATGAAGGCAGTTCTAAGAGGTAAATTTATAGCTTTAATTGCCTATATTAAAAAATTAGAAAGGTCACAAGTAAATGACCTAATATTTCACCTTAAAGCCTTGGAAAAAGAAGAACAAGGCAAACCAAAAATCAATAGATGGGAAGAAATAATAAAGATTAGGGCACAAATTAATGAAATAGAAACAAACAAACAACAGCAACAGGAAAATATCCAAAGAATCAATGAAACAAAGATTTGGTTCTTTGAAAGGATAAACAAGATGATAAACCCTTAGCAAATCTGACCAAAAGAAAGAGAGAAGAGACACAAATTAATAAAATTAGAGATGAAAAAGGTAACATCACAACAGATCCCAGAGAAATTTAAAAAATCAGAGAGACATACTATAAAACATATAGTCCAGAAAGTATGAAAATCTGAAAAAAATGGATGATTTTCTTGATTTACATGACTACCTAAATGAAATAAAGATGAGGTTAATCACTTAAATAGCTTGTTAAATATAACAAGCATGGAGATCCGAACAGTTATCAAAAATCTCCCAACTAAAAAAAGTCCAGGCCTAGATGGATTCACTGCCGAATTGTACCAGACCTTCAGGGAAGAACTAACACCATTACTTCTTAAGTTTTCCATAATTTAGAAAGAGAAGGAATACTACCAAATTCCTTCTATAAAGCAAGCATCACCCTGATACCCAAACCAGGCAAAGGGAGAACCATAAAAGAAAATTACAGTCCAATCTCCCTTGTTAACATAGATGCAACAATTCTCAACAAAATATTGGCAAACAGAATACAAGAATATATCAGAAAGATCACTGACCCTGACCAAGTAGACTTTATCCCAGAGATACAGGGATGGTTCAACATATGCAAATCAATAAATGTAATACATTATATAAATGGACTAAAGAACAAAAATCATGTGATCATCTCATTAGATGCAGAGAAACATTTGACAAAATCCTGCATCTCTTCTTGATAAAAGTCCTACAGAGACTGGGAATAGAAGGAACATGTCTCAATATAATAAATGCTATTTATTACAAGCCTACAGCCAACATATTACTAAATGGGGAAAACCTGGGAGCTTTTCCACTAAAATCAGGAACAAGACAAGGGTGTCCACTGTCCCCACTTTCATTTAATATAGTACTGGAAGTCTTAACCATAGCAATAAGGCAAGAGATGCACATAAAACAGATACACAATGGAAAGGAAGCAATCAATTTATCATTATTTGCAGATGACATGTTTCTATATATAAAGGACCATAAAATTCTACCAGCAAACTTGTAGAGCTGATAAACACCTACAGCCATGTAGCAGGATACAAAATAAATACCCAGAAATCACTAGCACTCCTATATGCTAACAACAAACACACAGAGGATGAAATCAAAGAATCACTCCCATTCAAAATTGCATCAAAATAAATAAAGTATCTTGGAATAAGTCTAACCAAGGACGTAAAGGATCTCTACAATGAAAACTATAAAACACTCAAGCAAGAAATTGCAGAAGAAATTAGAAAATGGAAAAACATCCCTTGTTCCTGGATTAGAAGATTCAATATTGGGAAAATGGTAATCTTACCAAAAGTAATCTACACAGTTAATGCAATTCAAATCAAAATTCCAAAGGCATTCTTCATAGAAATAGAAAAATCAATCCAAAAATTCCTTTGGAATCACAAAAAACCTCAAATATCTAAAATAATACTGAGCAACAAAAGTAAGTCAGGAGGTGTCACCATATCTGATTTTAACCTATACTACAGAGCCATAGTAAAAAAATAGCATGGTACTGGCACAAACACAGACAAGTAGATCAATGGAACAGAATACCGAACCCAGATGTAAGTCCAAATAGCTATAGCCACCTGATATACGATAAAAATGCCAAAAATACTCATTGGAGAAAAGAAAATCTCTTCAGCAAATGGTGCTGGGAAAACTGCATATGTATCTGTAGAAGGATGAAAATAGATTCTTCTTTCTCTCCATCCACAAGAATTAAATCCAAATGGACTAAAGACCTTAACATCAGACCTGATACTCTGAAATTACTACTGGAAAAAGTAGAGAAAACCCTTCAACATTCTGGTCTTGGAAAAGACTGTCTGAATACAACCCCACTGGCTCAGGCAATAAAACCACAGATTAACTACTGGGACCTCATGCAATTAAAACGATTTTGTATAGCAAAGGACACTGTGACTAAAGCAATGAGTCAACCTACAGAATGGGAAAAAAATCTTTGCCAGCTATACATCTGATAGAGGATTAATATCTAGGATGTACAAAGAACTCAAAAAATTAAATAATAAGAAATCAAACAGGGCTGGAGAGATGGCTTAGCGGTTAAGCGCTTGCCTGTGAAGCCTGAGGACCCCGGTTCGAGGCTCGATTCTCCAGGACCCACGTTAGCCAGATGCACAAGGGGTGCATGCATCTGGAGTTCGTTTGCAGTGGCTGGAGGCCCTGGCATGCCCATTCTCTCTCTCTCTCTCTCTCTCTGTCTATTTGCCTCTCTCTCTCTCTCTCTCTCTGTCACTCTCAAATAAATAAATAAAAATGAACAAAAAAATTTTAAAAAAAGAAATCAAACAAGCCAATTAAAAATGGGCTATGGAGCTAAATAGAGAATTCTCAAAAGAAATATGGATGGCATATAAGTATCTAAAAAAGTGTTCTACATCCCTAGTTATCAGGGAAATGCAAATTAAAACTACATTGAGATTCCATCTCACTTCTGTTAGAGTGGCTACCATTATGAAAACAAATGATCATAAATGCTGGCAGGGATGTGGAAAAAGAGGAACCCTTCTACACTGTTGGTGAGACTGCAATCTGGTCCAGTCATTGTGGAAATCAGTGTGGAGGTTCCTAAAACAGCTAAAGATTGATCTACCATATGACCCAGCTATAGCACACCTAGGCATATATCTTAAGGACTCATCTCATTTCCTTAGAAGTATATGCTCAACCATGTTTATTAATGCTCAATTTATAATAGCTGGGAAATGGAACCAGCCTAGATGTCCCTCAACTGATGAGCGGATAATGAAGATATGGCACAATTATACAATGGAATTCTACTCAGCGGTAAAGAAAAATGAAGTTATGAAATTTGCAGAAAAAAATGGATAGATCTGGAAAGGTTTATACTCAGTGAGGTAACCCAGGCCCAGAAAGCCAAGCGCCATATTTTCTCCCTCATATGTGGATTCTAGCTACAGATGATTGGGCTTTTGCATGAGAAGGAAAAAACAGTAGTAGAGGCCATTAAGTTAAAAACGAGATATAAAGGGAAGAAAAAGGAAGGGAGGAGGGTACTTAATAGGTTGGTATTGTATATACATAAGTAGAAGAATAGATTAATAGGGGTGAAAAGGCACAACGTGAGGTCAGGGGAAGAGATTGAGTAAAGGAAAGGTGGAGGGAGAGCTAATCAAAATCTAAGTGGATGCAAATAAATAATCTGGAATCCTCCAGTTTCAGACAATGGAACACTCAGGAGCCATAGATCGTTGTCATAAAACTATCAGTGCCAGGGATGGGATACCTCCAGTGAATTGTTGGCTAGCAAGGTCCCTGTTCCCCCCAAAACATTATAGGCCATTGCCAAGGCCCTTGGTTTCCCACCAGGAATAGATAGTAAGACCCTTTTGCTGAAGACTCCACATACTTGAGCTGCAAGGCCACTGAGGAATCCTGCTGGACCTGAGCTGATAACCTCCTCCATGCAGACCAGCTGAGAAATTGCTGGAAGAAGCCATTCTATATGTAGTTCAATGGGAGAAAGAGATACCACCAGTGAAGATACTCAACAGTGGACACTGCAAGTCTTATATTTGGCTTTAGCCAACGGGTACAATAGTGGCACATCCATCATGTTGGAAACCAACTGCCCTCCAATTGTACTGGAGGCCCACTCCATGGGGGTGGGGGGGAATACATCCCTGATCCTGAAAACTTAAAACAGGGGTAGTCATAAGCCCTAGGGGTGTAACATCTGCTGATGTCTGGAAAAATGTATATACTATGCTTATCAAACTGCCCAGTAAGCACTTCTCTTAATATTTATACCCTTATATTAATGCTACTCTCACTTTGGGTAGAGAATCTTCTCTTTTCAGATGGCAGTGGCCTTGGGACGACTCAGAAGGTATCATAGTGCTGGAAAGAAGTTACTGGAGTACTGAGTAACATCTCAATCACACATTCCAAGGCTCAGGGACTAATGTGGAAGAAGTAGCAGAAAGAATGTAAGAGCCAAGGGAAGGGTAGGACTCCTTACAACATGCTCCTCCAGGCACATAATGGCCTGGATATCCATGACCTCACCATGCCTGACACTACCTATACAAGACCATCATAAGAGGAGGAAAAGATCATAACATCAAAATAAAAGAGACTGATTGAGATGGGGGGTGATATGATGGAGAAGGGAATTTCAAAAGGGAAAGTTTGGGGGGGGAGGGTATTACCATGGGATATTTTTTATAATCATGGAAAATGTTAAAAATTGAGAAAAACACTCTGAGGGGTCAGTGCTCAGTGCTCAGGCTCTGGAAGTGATTCCTCTGAGTCCAAATCTACATGAATAAACCTTCAGAGCCTCCAAAAAAGAAAAAAAAAAAAAGATTTTAATGTCATAAAAAAAAAAAAACTTATGATAGAGCAAGCATGACAAGGTCATAGTTTCTCTCTTTTTCTAAGACCCTCATGTCACAACTGGCACAGGGGATAGATGGGTGCTGCAGAGTCATCATTTTTCCATCATAGCCATACAAATTGGTATTGAGAAATCAACTTTTGGTTCTGAACAACAGGTCATTCTTTGTCCCAGTAGGAGGCATTGAAATACATCTCTTGGTTGACAACTCCAAATATGACCCAGAAAAATGAGCCTCCTGACCCCTAAAAAATGAAATCCACTTTCTGGCTTTGTGTTGCTTAGTGGCTGAGTCATTGCTTAGCTCATGCAAGGTGCTGGGTTCATTCTCTACTACCAAAGAAGCAACAACTAAGAAGGACTATTCTTGGACTACCACGCATAGGATGGGCTGCTGTATACTTTAATTATGTTTTATTTTCTGAATTTTGATGGAAGTAATAACAGCTCACTAGTACTGTAATACATGAGGAATTTATACTTAAATTGCATTACTTCTTAACACAGAGGTTATCTATCCTAACTTTGTAAATAGTAGGTCTAGTAAACAGTAACAAGGAGTGGATAAAATAATATATAAGAACAATTTTACACAAACACACACACACACATACACACACTCCCCAAAGGCCACAGTTGAAAATGGTTAATAGATAATCTTTGATATATTATATTCTTAACTATGCAAAGTGCTATTATGAACATTACTAAGTAATTCAGACATTTAAAAACACTTATTTATATGTTTGTGTGTGTGTGTGAGAGAGAGAGAGAGAGAGAGAGAGAGAGAGAGAGAGAGAGAGAGAGGTAGAGAGAGAAAGAATGGGTGTGCCAGGGCCTGCAGCTGTTGCAAATGAACTTCAGGTACATATGCACTTTGTGCATCTGGCTTACATGGGTCCTGAGGAAACAAATCTTGGTCCTCTGGCTTTTCAGACAAGGGCCTCAACTGCTAAGCCATCCCTCTAGCCTGGACATTTAAAGATATTAATAGTGAAGTAAAAATCTTGTAACTAATTTTCAAAACTTCACTGAATATTGAAAAATCAAATCACACAGCACTTTAGAAAAGGTTATTGAAATGGAAAATAGATCAGGAATAAAAGCAACATGGATAGTAATGTACAGGAAAGAGAATCATAGAAGTTACAGTAAGATTAGTGTTATAACATCCAAAAGATGGAGAAAATTAATGGATTTCCACACCAATTGCATAGGCAAATGCTGAGTATTTTCTGTAACCCAAAGGCATTAGAGTACAGATTAATTAATACAAGGTACCTATGCATGATAAAATGAATAAATGATATGCTCCTAGACACATTACTTTTGAACCTTATGAAAACATCTTAAAACTAGGTAACAAAATACCCTTCACAATTAGGAAACCACTCAATGTACAGAAAAGTCCAGGGAAATATAAAGAAATATTTCAAAGCACAGAAATAAAAGTAATTGATGGTCTAGAATTTACAAAGCAGGACAAAATAGATACAAATACAAAAACATCAGTCATGGACTTCTACAAAAAATGATTGCAAATATTCTTGAGTTATTATAAAGATTCTACATTGAAACATGAAAATGTGAAGATAAATAATCAAATAAGTAATAAATAATTATTGGGCTAAAGTGATGGCTTAGTGGTTAAGGCATTTGCCTGTGAAGCTAATGACCCAGATTTGATTCCCTTGGACCCAGATTAGCTAGAGGCACAGGTAGTGCATGCATCTGGAGTACACTTACAGTGGCTGGAGGCAAGCTGGAGTGCCCATTCTCTCTCTCTCTCTCTATCTCTCTCTCTCTCTCTTTATCTCTCAAACAAATAATATAAATAAATATTTAAATAAACAAAAATAAATAATTATCGACTACTATACAATGACTTGAATTGCTTAAATTCTTTACAATATTTCTTTTCACAAGAGGTTTCACATGTAAGTGAATATTTGAGAAGTATCATATAAAAATACACCAGCAGTCCTAGTACAAAATATGACATTTTGATGTTGAAATTACTTCCCACTAAACTCACTAAAAACAACAGATACAAAAAGGGTCCTCAGATACTTTCCTTCTCAAAGAATAACAAATAATTCTATGAGGGAAAAAATAAATTACTTACTGCACAATCCTAATTGCCCAAGTTCAGATCCCTAGATCCAGCATCAAGCCAGAAGCTGTGTTCAGTTTCTATCATCCCAATGTGCCTACTGAGAAAAAAGAATTGGAGGAAGGAGAATTTCCTATAAGGTTGTCTTCATAATGGGGAACAATGAGAGACCTGCCTCAAATAAGGTGGAAGGTGTGGCCTGACTAGAAATTTGTCTTCTGAAAAATGACATAAATCAAGACACACACACACACACACACACACACATGCACAGACATAGACACACATGAGAATGAAATCTGTTTATACCAAGGGAAAGGGATACAGTCTTCCATGGGAAGACATGTAAAAAAAATGAACATCTCTAAAAAGAGAGCTCACTAAAAGATTCCCTTCCTTTAACCTTTCCACAGTTGGTTTCTTCACAGTACTGGCTTCTGATACACAATCTAACACAAAACAAGCCGGATTTGCTATTTTTGTTCTTCATTTCCTTATCAAGGTCCTTATGGCATGTTAACCTTGGGTTTTCAGCCTTTCTTCTTGTTGATCTTGTCTTCTTCAATTTCCTTCTCACACCCAGCTGGAACTCTAGAATGTCGGGGAAAATTTTCATTCACCAGACTGAGCGTCAATAGATCGTTGTATATCTTTTCAGGGTAAAAACTGTCATGGAGGATTGTTGGTTTACTGGAGGACATACAGAATAAAATGTTTTCCTACATTTTCCAGCTCCAAGAGACAGGCAGAATTTCTTTGCTGGAAGCTTTCTTTTCGCACTTTCAAAACCATCAAATTATCCGATCTTGCTTGTCGGTTGTATCTTACTCTGATCCCAATTCTCCCACTTCTCTGTGGATCTTTCTGCAGATCTCTGTGCAAACTTCCACAGCAATATCTGAGGCAATGATAGACTAAATGTGATGTGACAATCAACCTGAGTATAACTGTTTTCCAGTGATATAATATTCATCAAGGCATCAAACACAATGCCTTACTCAAATGTTTTTGGTGATGTGGCATAAATGCTGGCAACTACATGAAACAATATGTTACATACTTATTTCTACATAGCACATCATACTTGACAAACAAAATAAATGTCACACTAGGTAATGCATTTGCTATATTATAGCTGGTATTCTTAAACACTATACGTATAAAAAGTTGACTGTAAAATAATGTTTCATATTGTGTTGGAAGCAGTTAAACGCATGTTGCCCAGTCCTTGATTCAGTAGAGGCCACATCCATTGAACTAATTTTACTCTTTATACTTCTATAAACATACTCACTGAATAAATTGCTTAACAATCCATTTCTCATGAAGTATGAAGTCACAAAACACTGCCTATGTCCATGTTGAGCCCAACTTGATAATTCTCATTTCTTTCAGCTGACTCCATGTGCAGACTTATTTCTCCTTGCCATGTAGTCTAGAGTACTCACTTGCTCCAGCAAAATTAGGCACAGCATATGTAGAGGTCGTTTTTCCGCCTCGCATGGAGGTGATCCTCTTTAAGCAGCTCAGCAGCAGCCATATGCTTCCTCCCGTCCACTTTCGCACTGCAAGTGTGTGTTTGTGCGAGTGCCTTTCACAGGCAAGGACCCCCGACTTCATTATCTGCCTGCCCTAAGTGCACTGATCTTCAAGACACTTCCCCTCTTGGAGATCTTCTGCTATTTACTCTTGATAGCCTCTTCCTTTGCAAATTTTCTAAAGTTTTATTAAATATATAGAATAATTAAATCTTATGTAGATATCTACAGATCTTCCCCTTTTTTCTTTGTTTTCTAATTGCTTTGGTTCCCTAAAAGAACTTGAATCTTCATGGAGTAGCAATAACTGCATTATGTTATTCTTATTTAGTTAGATGTCATTCACACATTTTTTTATTACTGGTGTCCTATAGTGGGTCCCTTGAAGTAACACGTATGAGAAATAGTCTTGGTCAAGTGGGAAGTTCTACATCAAATAGTAAAATTGTGGAATGTTAATCCAATAAAACACCATATAACAACAGCTTTCATATTTTACAAAACTGACAATACTTGTTTGTGAGAATTCACATATGAAACCATTAAAATATCTTTATTTTTTCTTATTTAGTTTTATTTTATTATGGTATCTCCACCATAAACCATAATTCTTTATGATAATTTCAAGGGGAAATGTATTTTTTCAAATAAATAATTTTCCTTTCAAGTGAGAAAATTCATAAATTATAATATGTCCCATTAGCTTGGTGTTCCTCTGGTGGGAGTGATCCCAGATGTTATTTTCCTTCTTCAAAATGGTGTTGACTAGGGAGCCTAGAGAGCCACTCCCTAATTGCTCATATGCAATGCAGAATTCTGTTACACTGGCTACACAGAAACCAGTAAATGTCTGTGATACATACTTAGTAGGCCACCGAACCTCAGTGAACCATAGGTTTTCCTTCCATTGGTATTTTCCATCCCTCTCTTACCAGAAATTTTGAGTTCCTATGGACTAAAGCAAATTGATTCTTTCCTTCCTTCCTTCCTCCTTCCTTCCTTCCTTCCTTCCTTCCTTCCTTCCTTCCTTCCTTCCTTCCTTCCTTCCTTCCTTCCTTTCTTTCTTCCTTTCTTCCTGTTTTTTCCTCAATGACTAGGATTGTCAAAACCATTGAATTTCTTCTGCTCATTACTCACTAAGTATGCCGAATATGCTGAAGATGCCTACACATGCGAATAGTTCTGTCAGTATAAGTCAGTACAATGAGGTTTGAGTAATAGCCACTCTCTCCCCAATGGACATCATAGGCTTGTTCAGAACATATGTGTTAAGCACTTGCTAGAATGCCTCATATGGATTTCTAGCAGTGCTCTGGGAAAGTACCATACACAAAAGTGTACTTATGCCCAGTTTTACCTGCATGGTAGAATTTGAAGATATCCCTTGTATGTTTTCAACCTGGAGGTAAATTGTAATCTATTTTTTTCCACAGAAAGAGAAGACTTTGTTTTGTTGAAGAGCATTGATTTGGGAGAGGAATAATGCAAGTCTTCAGAACATGATGTCCAGTAATTTTGAAACAGGGGCCCTGCTTCTTAAATGTAAGTGGCATGCTGATCCTGTTACTTATTACACACACTTTCCATGAACAAAGCAGAATAATAACATTTTGTTTGCTTAAAAACTTATGATATAAAGTTTGGTTTACCTAAATCATACACTTGTTTACATCCAAGCTGACAATAGTCACCAGTGAACAACTGGAATTAGCGAATTGAATAAAGGAGGTATTCATTACATTGCCATCTTGGTTGTGAGTCAAGAAATCACCTCTTATCATACAGTAATGGAAATAGAAACTTCAACTAACCAGTTGGCCAGTGATAGTGATATTGTGAAATAGATGAAGCCCAAGACTTTGACTTTTGAGCTTTTAAGGATAATTTAGGACCCAAACCATTACAAAACAACATTTGGCAAGTTGGGAGAGTTCCTTATTTGAGGTGTCCTTTAAATTAATATTTCTACATATCATTTGTATTTAGATAACTTCAAATTAGGATTTCTGACAACAACAATATAGACAAAAAGCCTTGGATTTTCTAAAGAACAGTGATAGTTGTATGTTTATGCCTGTTTCAGATATTATAGACAGCCCTCCCCCTAAAAAAAAAAAATATATATAGTAAATAAGACCCACTGTGTCAATAAATGCAGCTAGGTAATGGGAATGTAGAGAAAGTGCTTTGGGGGTCTCTTTGTCTTTTGTTTTAAATAAATTATACCAAAAACCTAGGTTCTAAAACCTGGTCATTATTATGTTGGTAATTAGACTTCCCTCACAACTTAGGCAAGTGCTGTTGGTAGAAAAAGTATTTCCATCACACCTAGAATGTGCAGATGGCTCAAGATGAGGTTTCATGGCATGGAGACCTCTCTACATCAGAAAACTCAGAGACATTTTTTGTCTGCTCAGGAGATTAGACACATGTTTATACCCCAAGTGCTAACAGTAAGGTCTCTATAGCCTTTCCACCCAGTCTTCAAAGAGCAACATTGTGTGTCCTTTTTGAACAATGCTCACTTCACTGGAATGTAGACTTGAAGCCTGTGTCTGCACTCTGTAAAAATCATGGACTATTGCTGCCCTTCATTCTAAGGGCAACACTGTGGTGGGAAAAACTTACCAGGTTGGAGTGGATATGATGCAATTTTCTATTTCATTCTTATTTTGTTTCTTTCTTTAGCATTTTCTATAAAGTGCAACCCAAGTAACACAGTGATATAATTTTTGTTTCATATCCAAAATATATTTTATTAAATGAAGAGGGTTTTTTCCGATAATTTAGCTGTACGTTTATTTTTCATTCTAGTTTTGTCATTTTTCTTATAGTTTATTTGATTTCTTATTGCACATGGCATTGTCTTACAGATGAAGATAGTATAAAAATTTTGGTGATCTTTTCTGTCAGCACTTGAAAAATAGTGGGGCATTTCTCTTCACCTTCCACAATATCTATGAGAACAAGTTCTCATTCTTTTCTTCTACTATGTATTACATATTTTTAAAATTTTCTAGTCATTTTCAAAATGTTTGTCTTCAGCTGTTCAGAGGCTGCATTTGGTGGATCTTCAGGTAACCATTGGCTGCTGCTAGTTTCTTGGATGTATTGTTTTAAGATAGCAGGTTTTCTTTCTTAGTTTGTTGACTTCTTAGGTGTTATTTCTTTGAATAATTTTCCTATCCTATGACCTTTTCATCTCATTTTAGGACCATGTCAATAACAACATTAAATCTTCAGCCACAGTAGCACATGTTCCTCAGGTCCTAAGTTTTCAAATTATTTTCTTTGTGATTATATTTGATAATTTCTTTCATCATGTACTTTACTTCACTGACTTTTCTCTCTTCATCAGTATATTGCAAAAACATATTTGATTTAATTTTTTTTAAAAACTTTTTTTGTTTTGTTTTTTGAGGTAGAGTGTGACTCTAGCCCAGGCTGACCTGGAATTCACTATGGAGTCTCAGGGTGGCCTAAAATTTATGGCAATCATCCTCCCTCTGCCTCCCAAGTACTGGGATTAAAGGTGTGTGCCACCATTAGCAATTTTATTAAAATGTTTTTATTGACAGCTTCTGTATTTCTAGACAATAAACCTTGATAATTCCCTCCCCTCCCCAACTTTTACATTCAGAAACCTACACTCCATCATATCCCCCCTGTGGTGGTTTGAATAGATGTCCCCCAATATATTCAGTTCTTTATTGTTTGTAGTTTGCATTTGTAGCCACCTGGCTGGAGGCAATGTCACTGGGTAGATCTTAAGGTGTGGTGGTGGGTTTCAGAATTCAATCTAAAGATATGCAAAGTGTGCCTAGCTGGAGTTCCTGAAGTGTGCTGTGCTGTGTGGCTTTTGGCTTGTGCTTTTCTTTCTCTGTTTGGTCCTGTGAAGGCAGGCCAGCTTCTTCTGCCATTTATGGAACTTCCCCTGGATCTGTAGGCTTCAATAAATATCCCTTCCTCCATAACTGTGCCTGGTCTGGAAGTTCATCTCAGCAAACCTGAAGCTATCTGTTACACCCCCTCTCCATTTGTCTCTCTTTTATTTTGATGTCATTATTTTTTCCTCTTATGATGAGTGTCTTGTGAATGTCGTGCTAGGCACTGTGAGGTCATAGATATGAAGGGCAATTTCTGCCTGAATGATTGCATTGTAAGCAGTCCTACTCTTCCTTTGGCTTTTGCATTCTTTCTAACACCTGTTTCTCAATGAACACCTGATCCTTGGAAGGTGTGATAGAGATGTTTCAGTGCTGAATGCTTATTTTCTCAGCACTATGCTGCCTTTTGGCTCATTCCAGTGGTCATCTCCATCAGAAAAGAGAAGCTTCTCTAAGCAAAAGTGAGAATACCATTAATTTATGGGTATGAACTTAGGTAAACTGCTTACAGAGCAGTTTGATGTGCATAATATATGCAGTTAGGCAGACATTTTATATTTCTGTTGTCAAGTAGAGGACTTCACACATAGTTCCCTCACACCTAAAGCATATGCAGATCCCTCAGTATGAGATTTCATGTCATGGAGACCTCTCTATATCAGAAAATACAGAGACGTTTGCTTATCTCCCCATATGTCTTTATTCTGTGGTTCTTGGAATGAAATCCAGTGCTTCATGCATGCTAGGTAAGTGATCTACCAGAGCCACATGCCCAGCCTTGTAGCTACTCATTGCAGCATCAATCTCATGTTGGTTTCACAACCCTTTTCCAACATTCCCGACACTGTATAATCTGTGGTTTGGCATGTTTGATGTGGTTTTTCATTCAATCTGAAAATCTCTTCTTTGCATGAAAGATATTTCTTCAACTGCAGCTTATATGTTTTGGGCATGATAAAAGTCTAGATTTGATTTATACCTTATGTTTTATCAGGCATCTTCTTTCCTCTGGTTAGTGAAGGAAAGGTTAAATGATTTCTCTGGTAGGTGAGGTCCTACTCTAATTTCTCCATGAAGCCTTTAATCATGTGGACAGGAAAGACTTTTATGGATGTAAGTGTCAGGGAAGTTCAGAATCCACTGCTGGGAATCCTCAGATATGTCTTTTGCATTTTTCTCAGTGTTATGTTGTTAACTGATGCAATATAAAACAGAAGGTGAACAGTGATAACAGACCTAACATTCGCTAGGCCTTATCTGATGCAAACCTATCAAGGATGACACCAGGTGGGAAGGGAGATCCTGGCTCTATGTCCTATGCCCAGTGGCACTTGGATAATAATTGTTACAGTCTGATGCGGGTAAAACAATGCAAATCCACTCACTATTACCCAATACCAGCCTGGCAAGGTCCTGTATATGACGGGGGTGTGAGGTATCCACCTACTGTTACCAGAATAGGCTGTCTGGCGAGGTTGGGCTCACAAGATTTGTAGAATGTTCGAGTGGAATAAAGAGGTTAGTTTCTGAGTATTCCAGCCCTACTAGCTTGCCATCTTCCTGGTTCATTGACACAACAGAGGAGAATATTACCTGGAATCATTGTCTATTCTTTTTTTTTTTTTTCTGGCATTTTCAGGCTACTCACATTCTTTCCATTTCATTCTAGTAGATTTAATTTTATATTTGAAATTCTTGAATTGTATCAATATACATTCATGTGCTTCCCTATAAATCAAATTCAGTTATGTGTGCATGCTTTTTTTGGTGAAAACTAATGTTATCTTTTAGAGGATTTTGTTAAAAGGTTTTAGATAAGGGTGAAAAGACTTATATGGAACCATTGTATCCATATAAATAACAGAAATATGGCTACTTATAAGAACAATCTCAAAACAACAACTGGAAGATTTTCTGAAAAACAGGATGTTTATTTGCATTTCTTCATTCTAAGAAATCGAGGCTGGGATACACATTTCTCAGAAACACAAGCATATGAAAGTTAGGTGATTCCCCTGCCACAAAGCTTGAGCAAAGTCCACTGGAATCACATATACTAGAAATGTAAGATGATTTCAAAGGATGGAAAACAAGCATTTCTAGAGATTTTGATACCCATGTACGGATAATCTGATTTTTTTTTTTTTGCCTACTTTATTCTAGAAATTTATGTGGCAAAAAATTAAAGTGCTAAAAGAAACCAAATAAAACTAGGACTGTTAAGCTAGTATTTCTTTTGAATAAGCAATTTATAGATAGTATTGAGTTTGTAATTAAGTATGGAATAAAAACAAATATAAGTTCAGAAAAGAGGTATTGTAAGAATATGAAAGAACTGCCTTTCTTAAAGTATCTATTTGAGAGACAAATAGAAGGAAAGAGAGAGAGAGAGAGAGAGACACAGAGAGGGAATGAGAGAATGTGCCAGGACCTTCTGACATTGCATATCACATGCAGATGCATTCACCACTTTTTGTATCTGGCTTTACATGAGTGCAGGGTAATTGAACCCAGGCCATAAGTCTTTGCAAGCAAGCACCTTTAACTGCTGAGCCATCTCTCTAGCCTGAAATGTCTATTTTGTAATAACATCTTAGGTGGAAACCTGGATTGGTATAAATGAAGAGCAAATAAAAAATATTATATGGCTTTAGAGGAATACTTAAAGTTGTTTATTTTTTCCCTGCTCTATTTAATAAATCAGAATCAGAATATAGCAGGATTTATGATGTATGCATAGTATTATATAGGAGGGTATGGAGAAAAAAAATTATATATGTAACCAATTTTAAAGTTTATATTATTAATGTACAATATTATTTTCTTAATTTTGAATGATTAATTTTCTTTCCTAGAGAAACTTATAAATAGTACAGAGATAGAATTGAAAATTTCAATAGAGGGGGATACTATGAAATTCACAATATATACCTGTATAAATCAAAAAATATAGGGGGGAAAGGCAAGTAAGACAAAAAGAGAAGTACCTCTAAATTGACTTGCATTTTTAAAGTAAAATTTTGGCACCTCCAGTGTAGCATATGTATGAATATCTTTCATACCACAATTGTGTTTTGAAACTTAAATGGCTAAAAGAATTCCATGTGTTGCATTTTGAGAAAAACTGCTCTTTGTGTAATGGGGGTTGCACATGGGAGAATTGAGGTCTTGAGTGTCAGTCAGCCTTCCTCATGTGTCTGTACGCTGCAGAAGTCATGTCTTCAAAGAGAAGAAATGCATATGCCAATAAGACCCAAAATCCTGCTGGGAAAATAGATGGACATATCTGAAGGCATTTGAAAAGATTAAAATTGTCCATCGTTATGTGGATCTCTTTTTGGTTGAGCCAAGTCTGTGGTTTCTTTCATCCATAGTTTGATTTCATTATTCACATGTGTATGATTATGAACTAAAGAAGCTTCAATTTTAAAACATACATATTTGACTCACTGTTAGAGTTAGTGAATACTACTTCACATTTCTTAATCGAATGGGAGGAAATGTAAAAAAAAAAAGAAGAAGAAGAGGAGGAAGGAATACTAAATGCATTTCAATAACGTTTTTTCCAGTACAAAACTCCATTTTCCCCTGAGACTAATGGAGAGCTCATGGTGGAGAATTATGTAAAATGCTTCCAAAGTTATGTATTGAATTTTATTCTATTCACCACAGTAGAAAGGCTTCTAGTGAGAAAATGTGAAGTTAATAACCTCGTTTTCAATACATCCTGTGTATCTGCAATTCTCTGTTCCTTTAGCCAAGTTTCTTTCAAAACAAGAAGAAAATTGACTTTACAGGGAGACAAAAAGCCCACATTAGACGGATTGTAAACCATAGTGGCAGACTGAGCTAACGAGACTATTACTATAGTTTTTTTGAGAAATAAGAAAGAACACATGCACTTTCTTCTCATAATCCACTTAGGAATTCTTGGGCTCAGTCACTTTTTATTCTTCTTACTAATCAATATTATAAATTCTTATTTCTAGTCCACGTCTCCAGAGTTGCCGTTAATAACTCAGACTTAATTTGATGCCTCTTTCACAGTAACTAAAGGGCTATGTATGAAATAGTTATTGACCTGGAGACTTCAGTACATATAGGGTTACTTATGAGCATACTCATTTTCCAATATGCACAAGTAGGACATTCTTGTTTGTCTGTTTTCTTTTCAAGGAAAATTCTTTGTTCCCCCAAACAGCAAACTGTTGTGAATGTGTTTGCATACCCTCCCTCCAAGCCTGCACAAAGTTTGCTCCACCATATAGTTTACTACAGGCACAGAGTGGGGCATGCTTTTGTCATCTAAACTCTGTGGCTGTGCGCGGATGATGCAGCTCTGTTGAACTGTTTCTTCCCTCTGGATGTGACAGCACATTCTCCTGGATGTATAAGTGCAGAGCCATGCAATTCCTAAATGTGCCTTTTGCTGATGAGCATCACAAATGAAGCAGGAATGCAGCAACATACCTGCAATGTAAGAAAAGTAATTATCATTCTTTCCTTTTTATAAGTGTGCACCTGTTTGTGGTATGCCCACGCATGTGTGATTTATATGTGTATTGGGCACTTGCATGTATGTGTACACATGTGTGTGCAGGCCAGGGTTTCATGTTAGGTGACCTCTGTAGTCCTCTGTGAATTACTTTTTGAGACAGGGTCTCTCAGTGAACCTAGGACTCCCCAGTTTGACTAGCTAATCATTAAGTCTTAGGGACCTGCCTGCCTCTTCTCACAAGGGCTGGGGTTAAATGTGTACCCAACATGGCTTTCACGTGGGTGCTATGGATCTGAAATCAGGCCCTCATGTTTATCTAGTAAGGACTTTGCCAACTGAGTATCTCCCTAGCATCCAAGCATTGTTCTTGTTAAACAAAATCTTATGGTGAACTTGATATCAGCACAAGTGTGAAGGAGATAGACCCTAAGGACACTCAACACCTACCAAAGCAGACATCCAGAGATACAGAGGCTCCTAAGAGCCCATCACTGAAGTAGACCTAAAATGAACCTAACATGGCTCAGGGAAATTTGTGGAAGAGGGAATGGAAATATTGTTAGAGCCACAAGCTGGGACACTACACACAGAGACATTGCCTCTTCCCCATAACTGACGGTTAACCCCATAATGCATGACCCACAATCCCCATGGGGATAACCAGTGTCCCCACCAAGGAGGGTCCCTTTGGAGGGGAGACAGGGTAAGTATGGTACCAACATATGCTGCTTACATACTTACTATGCCAATGACTACTAAAAAAAGGGAACTTTTAGGATTGGAGAGAAGCAGTGAAGAGCACGGGCAAGTATGAGCACCTGAGGAGGCCCGAGAAATACCACTGCAATTTGGTCCCTGGACCAAGTCGACAGCTGCATGTGGCCCCACGTGTCTGAAACCCCAGTTCTATAGGACAGCGGGGATGTGCGATCCATGGGAGACGTAACCATCTCCACAACCAGCAAGAGCCTGCATTACCGAAGCAGCATGGAAGAGTGACGGAAGGAGATGCCCAGCATTCTGAACTTCTGCTGTGACCACTGCAAGCGAGCACACCTTGCCACAGACCAATGCATGGGGCATCACATGGTCACGTGAGTGTGCGTATATCACATGCATTGCACACACAAAGCACTTTGACCATTTAATACAGATGTAACCCCAAGGCATTTATTTAAAAATAGTCCATTATTTTAAAGATAAATATTGGGCTGTATGTTACATACAAAGTTCAGGAAATTTTCACAAATATGATTTTTATGACCAACTTTTGAATATTTTCTTACAGAAACTAAAAACTGTACATATTCTATTTGGAATAACCAAGGGCATATTTATATATACTAACTACATAAAATAAATGATAAAGTTAAAAACATCTTAAAGATGGGGCTGCAAAAATTGATCAGTGTTTAAAGGCGTTTGCTTGCAAAGCCTGCCAACTTGGGTTGGATTCTCCAGAACCAACATAAAGCCAGATTCCCAGTGGCTCATGCAACTGGAGGTCATTTCCAGGGACCAGAAGCCTGGGTAGGCCAAGTTTGTTTCTCTATCTTCTCATCCTCTGTCTCTGTTGACAAATAAATAATAATATAAAAAATTAGATAGATAGGGCTGGAGAGATGGCTTAGTGGTTAAGCGCTTGCTTGTGAAGCAGGGGACCCGTGTGAGGCTCGATTCCCCAGGGCCCAAGTTAGCCAGAAGAACAAGGGGCGCACGCTCCTGGATTTTGTTTGCAGTGGCTGGAGGCCCTGGCACGCCCATTCTCTCTCTCTTATCTGCCTCTTTCTCTCTCTCTCTGTAACTCTCAAATAAATAAATTAATTTTAAAAATAGATAGATAAATAATGGAATATTTCAGTATTTTACAATGAACTTATGCTAGTAGCCATTATAAGGAATGCAAAAAGCACACTTTACCTTAGGGAAGCAAAAAAATAAGGTGAAAAATGTTCACATTTATTTAACAATTGCCTGAAGCAATATGGAAGCCCCCCTTTTTAGAGGAACGAATACCAAATGTGGCCGTTGCAATTGATTACATATAGTTAATTGGCCAAAGAATAATTAATTATGAACATTGGACAGGACCAAGGGGGACAGTCTAGCACGCTGACGGGAGGCGTGGTCAGGAGCTGAGGCGTAGTGCAGCGAGTTTGCACGGTCCCTCCAGCCTCAGCTTTCTGTTCGCCACAGTAAAAACGGCACTTCTGGTCTGCAGGACAAAGAATTTATTATGTGGGAATCCCACCTCCCAATTTTAGGAACGAGTGATTAAGAATGCTAGAAAGACCATCCTGCACTTGCTGTTTTTTTTTTGTTGTTGTTGTTGTTGTTGTTGTTTGTTTTTTGTTTTGTTTTTCTGGAGCCTTTAACTGTAAACAGTTTATATAACAGAGTAACTTTATTTTCCACTGTTGGCGATTGAACCAAGAGGTTTGTGGATGTCAAACAATCGCTTTGCAAATGAACAAACCCCTCACACCCTGAGTAATATATTTCAAAGTGTATATTCCCTTCTCCTTCATTACAAATGCCTTAAGAAATGGTATATAAATGTTTACTAAAAATTCTCTTTGAATCTTCAAGTCCATTATACTTTTTGTTATGGTTTCTCTAATGTTTGTATATATTTTATGTAAATGTTTTATTCAGAAGGAAAAACATGAGTGAGCTGTTCAGGAGAATGATTTCAGATGTGTGCAAACAGCATGAGATTTATAATCACACTTATCCTAATCCCTGCTTTACGCTGCACAGTCTGGGTAGTGATTCACAAAAGCAATGTCAGGGTTCATACTGTAGGATTATGCAACAAGGACTACAGTAGCAATCACTTGAAGTTCTCCTGCAGTCAGCTCGTGAGGTGTGGATCCCTCTGTGACCAACTCTGGGACAGCTCTATGTCCCCCTGTCCCTTCCTGCAGTGCTGGTTCTTCTCGTGTATTTCTTTCTCATCGCTAGTTTTCATAGTGGAATTTCAGAAAGAGGTATGTTATTTGAATGTAGTGGCTAGCTCCTAGTTTACCCATTGACAGAATTCTTTCTAAGAAAAGATACAGATCAAACAAATGTTGCAGTGCTAATCAGGGCTAGATATTGGATGAGAAATGAGTCACATGTTTAGGACTTGAATTCAAAGTGAAAAATCATGTAAATATGATGTGATAAACATTATAGGAGTAAAATAAAATAATGTGAAATATAGTGGGAACATTATTTTATTACCAGTTCCCCAAACTATTTCCGTTAATGTAACAAGGATCATTAATGATCGTCACAATAAGAAGCTGAACAGCATGAGGGTATAATCAGAGGGCAAAGACTTGAACTTTTGGGTTAGGCATGTTGTTTGCTGTAAGAGAAAGAACTCATCTGAAAAAGAGCTCAGCTGCCTGGGGACACAATAGCTCTGTTGTGCGAGTGAATTCCATGGGTCCTGTTACTGGGTATGAAGATCTGAATAATGTCAGGACCTTTTAAATGTCAGCATTATAAAGAGGCTCTGGTTCTCTTCTGTCTGTTCTACATGGACCACTGTGGCTGGACAGCTACAGATGGATAGTTCCACCTTTAATTTTGTCTCAATTCTCCATTATGATAAAACAAAGGAATAGCCATATTTAAAAAATGGCTAAGAGAAATGAGAAGGAATGGTTGTACCTTTGGCCTTCTATTCAGCACATAGTGGAAACATAGTACATCCTAAACTGTACAGCACCCTTCATGTAAATCTGTGAGCTCTGTATGATGACCAGAACACATGTGTGCTTTCAAGGACACTTCCTGATTTCTGCACACAATTTGAAAATGTCAATGATTAACATGTATGAAATGTCATTGAACACAGGCCTTCATTGATCTGATCTTTCATTCTCTTTCCTTTCTCTGTTCCTCTACTCACATTTTCCCTCCATCTCTCCTTCTATCTCTCTCCTCTCTGGTTCATGCATGTCATGGATAATGTATGATCTATGGATTCTGGCAGTAAGATTCCGACAAATCCGTTTGATAAGAGAATTCCTGCAAAGTTACATAGAGCATACCCTTGTATACTTCAGCAATACTTCTGCTTTTCAAGTTCTTTAATATGCTCTAATATACAAGAATATTTAAGCCACTCTCGTAATCTCTCATTGGAATTTTACTTCTGTCCCATGAGAGCTCAGTGTTATCAAGTAAAGAGAGTAAGGCAGTCTATTGACATATTGATGGAAATACTTAAAATTGGACAGAATTTTAAAAGAGAAAAATTTAAACAAATAAGAAAATTTCCACTGCTGAGTAATCAATACTGGGCAGTAATCTAGCTGTTAGTATTATAATTATCTGTCTTTTACCACACGAAGCTAGTGAAAATATTAATCTCATCAAAATAGATATATTTTAACCAAAGTGAATTAGTTTATTCTTGGAATATATACAAATATATAAATAAAATGCCTCCAGTACAATATTTATGTGAATATTTTCCAGTAAGTTATGTGAGCTACAACGATTATAAAGTGATGATTCAACTATTATAAACTTAATTTTACATCACTTTTTAAAGAAATTTAAAGTACAAGAGCAAATAAATATAAAGATTTGCCTGGAAAAAAATCTAAAATTATTTGAGATTTTTCTAAATTTGCCCTACTCATTAAAATATGTTTAGTATTTTATAGGCTGAGGTTACAAGACATTATTACAACATGCTAGGACCAAAACTGAAAGTAGCTCCCTCCTGGCTGCGCCTCAGTGCTGGAGAACCTACGGGAGCTGCTGGAAGGCAATGGTAACCAAGAGCATGCATAAGCAGGAGACCCTGCCCGCGATGAAATCAATCAGCATGACAAGACATACACAATTGTGTAACAGTGGCACAAAGCCTCTGTGGTAAACAACAGTTGTCTGATTGGAAATGAGCCTGCTCAGCAGGAGAGAACTCATTTTATTTATTTATTTATTTATTTGAGAGTGACAGACACAGAGAGAAAGACAGATAGAGGGAGAGAGAGAGAATGGGCACACCAGGGCTTCCAGCCTCTGCAAACGAACTCCAGACGCGTGTGCCCCCTTGTGCATCTGGCTAATGTGGGACCTGGGGAACCGAGCCTCGAACCGGGGTCCTTAGGCTTCACAGGCAAGCGCTTAACCGCTAAGCCATCTCTCCAGCCCGAGAGAACTCATCTTTAATACCTGAAACCAAGTCAGAATCTGTGTGCAGAAAATTTGTAGGCTTCGGAGAAAAAACCCCATTGTTTACTGAAGAACAAGAGATAAGAGTGGGCTTGCACACCAAAAAGTCTCTCCAATAACTTTGTACCTCCCATTTAACACAGGCTGCTCTTAATCTTGGTTGGAGCACCTGTTTTGTTTTGCTTTACAGAAGACAGAGAAAATGGAGGAGAACCAAAATCCATTGATAAGACAAAAAGATAACTGACTGCCCACAGGAGATGTGCCACCTCTACCACAAATTTCAGGAAAATTTCAGAGAAATTGCAGAGGAAGTGATGACATGAACATTGCTCCTACTGCTGTCCTAACAACCAGTACCAGGGCAATGGTGACAGACACAGTGATCAACCAAAACCCATCAAATCAGAAATCCAGAGGCTACAGACAAATAAATAAGATTGTTCACCGGGCTGCCATGGCTCAGGGAACACTTCAGAAGAAGGAGCAGAAAGAGATCAAGAGCCAAGAGCAGAAAGCAATGCCCCGAGGCACAGTTCTCTAATTTGAGAACAAGACAGGCGTATACTAATGTGACACTGTGAGTTAGTTCTGAGCAACTTCTGCTTCTGTTTTCATTTTGGCTTTTAATAAGTCTGACAATTCTTGGCATATCATTTTGCTTCTGTTGAATTTTCCTGCTGTGGGACAGAGAGGGCTGATCCGCCTAATGGAGAAGTCTGAGGATGATTAATGTTTAAGAAAGGTTGTGAGGAGCACTGCCAACTGAGTTCAATACATTATTCATTTGCCAAATCACAATTTTCTTGGTGTTACTATCAGTAGTCTAGTACTTATGCAGGAATAAGTGATCCAGTCTTCATTTACTAAAAGGAAACAAAAAGTAGCAAGAAGAAAAAAGAAGAGAATTCACACAGGAAAGAGAATCACTATGGTAAGAACTCTAACACTGGAGCATTCATTCATTGTCTGGCACTTTAAAAAAATAGTTGTAAAGAGGAAAATAATGTGAAAATTGATGTCCAATCATCGTGCAGCAGGTGAGAGAGAAGATAGGCTTCTCAGGGTGACGACTCTAAACTATAGGAAAGAGGATGTTTAGGGCTCTCCATGCATGACTAGGTCTTCGTGTGTGGCTAAAGAGACATCGTTTCCAGACAGCTTACTTAGTGCAGCAATTTTGTTATAAAACTATGAATTTTGTGTTGTGTTTAAAAGTATTGCCTTAGTTATTTCCAGCCTCAGATGACATTGTTCCAGATGGCAAAACAATATGTCCATGAGAATAAAATCATGAGAAAAAAATTGTGGTTACAATGTGTTTTCTTGGATTTATTTGTTTTCCTTTCTTACTCCACCTGCTTGAAGCCTGGTAGGAATAGCCAATTAGGAAAATTTTGAGGGGGTAATGACTGAAAAATAAAGTCATGTGCAATATTGATTTTTGTGGAGAGATGGTTTAGTGGCTAAGGTGTTTGACTGCAAAGCCCAATTATCCTGGTTCAATTCCCCAGGATCCATGTAAGCCAGATGCACAAGGTGGTACATTCATCTGGCATTTGTTTGCAGTGGCTAGAGGCCCTGGTGCATCCATTCTCTCTCTCTCTCCTCCCCCCCCCCCCCCTGCTTTCTCTGCTTCTTAAACAACTGTAACAGATAATTTGAACCAGCAGTGTGGTCATTCACTGCTGCTACAAACCTGACTGTGTGGTTTTTAGCAGTTTGGAACTGATTTGTGACAGGAATGTAGAAGAGCTTGAAACTTTGGATTAAGAGATGACTTTTTTTGCTATAAGCAGAAGCTGATGGACCATTATGACTGGAGATGAACGACCTAAACACAGAAAGAGCTGCAGACTATCTAGGCTTGTTCTATCCAGAGGGGAAGAATGGGGTTTATCCAGGACTGGTTAGAAGCAGGTTGTATGAGAGAGGCTTATTGCCTGTTCTGAGAAGTTATGCAGGGTTGATTTTTACAAGAAATGAACTGGTATACACAAACGTAGATTATACAGAAAAAAATGTAAGTTTCAGTCTGGAGAAAGTGCAGTTCAACTGCAATTGTCTGAGAGATTACTGCCATGAATACTGGTCAGCTCTTCTGCATTGAGACCACAGAAGGGATGCTGACTCTTGAAAATAGGGGGATTATTGCTTAAGGAGCTTTCCTGCTCTTGAAAGTTGGCTTGATTCCCCGCTGAAGTAACCAATTTGGTAGCCCATCTGGTGCTATAGGAGCATAACAAAGGCAGGAGAAGATCACTGGGTTTGCCATGTGGTCATTTTAAACTGTCCCAGGCCATGGAGAGCAGAGTCATAGCTCCTGGATAGCGGCGTCTGGAGCCGTGGCATTGATGGACTATTGGTTGCCATAAATAACCTTGTAGATTTTTGGACCTGCTAGGACTATAGGACAGCTGGTGAGGGAACATGCTAGCTTGGGATGGATGGTTGTAAGCAGCCCAGCAGGAAGGGAGGAATTAGAACTCTAGAGACTTTGCCATTGGCTATGATGTGGAACTTGAAGTACAGGATTGGATGTTTGGCCTGCTTGTTTTAGATCTTGCAGTGGTTCAATCTTTCCTTGCAATGCCATCTTTTCCAATGTCAATAGTTACTCTGTGCCATCATTATTCTGGCTTAACAGGCTAACAGTTAAGAGCACTTGGATTATGGGGATGTTTGAAGAATGTTGGAAGTGATAAAAACAGTGGGGACTGGATGGATTGCATATTACACCATAGATGGTCACCAGTTTATGAGGGTTAGAGTTGGAATGTGATCATCTGAATAAGATGAACCCCATAAACTCATGTATTTCGGATGCTTATTAGCCAGTTAATGGCAATTTGGGAGGTGAGGCCTTGCTAGCTAGAGGAAGTGTGTTCCTGGGGCAAGTTTATGGGCATTGTAGCCAGCTCTCCCATGCTAGAATTCAGCTCCCTCTCCTGCCACTGTTGTCCATCTGAGGTGGGCAAGAGCTATTGTTCTTCCTCAGCTCATATCGTGCTTTCCGAAGTCACCATGAAGCTTATCCTCAAGACTGTAAGCCAAAATGGAAGAGAAAAAATAAATAAAATTTTCTTGTCATCAGCTGCTTTGGGAGTGGTGCTTTGTTCCAATGAGAAATTAGTTGCAATAGCAGCCTTTGTATACCTGACCCCTGATCTCCTTCCCACCTACCAGGTAAATGTGGCTAGGCCAAGAGGCTTGTATTTATTTACATGGTGCTCTCACAGTTCAAGGACAGCAAGGCTTCTTAGTGTCTTACTGTCTGAAAAATGGTACAGCATACCCTCCACATTCAGTTGACAAGGTCACTTCAGATATCTAGGACAAAACAGAGTATCAACTTTGTGGTAAGAAGGACAATATTTTAATAAAAATATATGGATAGAGAGTTTTTCAGAGATACTTTTGTGTGCAGCTTCTCAACAGTCCCTATGTTTTTATATAATGAACACACAAATTAATGTTTCTACCTTCATATAGTATATTTCATTTTTATGTATAAATTGACTAAAATACTTTATCTGATTGAATATTACACCTTCTAATGAGAGTAATGCATAATAGTTTATTGAAAGAAATTTGATTGATCTCCTTGATGATTATCAATAGTAGGTCCTTTTACATACCTAATAGTCACTTGTATGTGTTTCTGTGTGTGTGTGTTCAAGGCAGGCTCTCACTGTAGCCCAGGCTGCCCTGGAATTCACTCTGTAGTCTCAGGCTGGGCTCAAACTCACAGTGATCCTCCTGCCTCTGCCTCCTGAGTGCTGGGATTAAAGGTGTGCACCACCACACCTGGCTGGTTATGTATTTATTTTTGATTTATATTCATATTGTGAATCTATAGTAATTTTATGTTTTATTTCTTTTGTGGTTTTGTTCTATGTTGTGCTCTTACATTATTTGAATTCTTACAAATTTTGGATATTAAATCTACTTTTATTATTTCCCAATATTTTTACCATGTTATATGTTGTTTGAATAATTATTGTTGCTATGCAATCATAATCTCAAGTTCAAGTTTTAAATTTTTATTTTAGGACTATGTTTGTTTTCACTAGCCCTTAATCTTGGACAAAGTCCAATCTTAAATGTCTTACATTTTCTTTAGATTCTCTTTAATAAAACCACATTTTGTTTTAAGCTTAATTCCTTCATATATATGTGTGTGTGTATGTATGTATGTATGTATGTATGTATGTATGTATGTATGTGTATATGTGTGTGTGTGTGTGTGTGTGTGTGTGTGTGTTGGTTTTTCGTAGGGTCTCACTCTACCCCAGGCTGACCTGAAACTCTATGTAGTCTCAGGGTGGCCTCAAACTCACCGTGATCCTCAGATCTCTGCCTCCTGAGTATTAGGATTAAAGGCATATGCCACCACGCCTGGCTAATTCCATTTTTTTTTCCCAATCACAATATCAAATCTACTGAGCTAAGGAATGTAACTAAGAAAATAGCCTGGATTAAGCTATTCCTTTAGCTGAAACTCACTAAGGAATTAACACAAGTGTATACCTTATGCATTAAAATTAAAAGTACAAAAGTAAAATTATGATCCAACATAAATAATTAAACATTACTTCACACTCTATCTTTTCTAGGACACTCAAATATTAAAGCTAATTACTATAATATGGCAGATGGATTTTTTTTTTTTTGTTATGGCATTGCCTTAGGCCTTGAGATCTACTGAGTTCACACTGTGAAAACCACCATTGTGTTGAGAACTTTCTTATTCTTGCTATGTTACTTTCCATTGTTTTTTTGCAAGAATTTCTCTTCTACTTTTTTACAAGATGTTAGTTCATGCTGGTAATCAGTCCTGTTAGATAATGGCAAGCAAGTTTTAAGAATTTTAGGTACTGGCTAAAGACAGTGTGGAAGCATGCCACAGTTACTTCATTTTTCCAACAAATGTATAGATAGTCAAGGATATCATTCCTGTCTCTTAATATTCTTGAAGTGAAAAATATTTCTGAATCTTTAAATGCAGGTGTACCACATTGCACTTGTCCTCAGCTAGAATTTCCTGTTACATCTCATATCATGAATGCTATATCTGATCTGAAGGAATTTTTCATTCAGTACTTTGTATAAAATAGTTCATCTGTCATACAGATATGGAATATTTTGAGAAATGTGTGTGTTTGTGTGTGTATGTATGAGTATGTGTCTGACTTTTGTGTAATTGTGTTTAAGACTAAATATTTTAGTATATTTCATGATGTACATAGTTACAGAATATTACCTTCAAAACTGTGAAAATGTCATTAATTGAATGAGAAATAAACTCAAATCTTTGCAAATTTGGTATGATTAGGCTTTGTTGTTCTATTCAGTAAAATTTAGGGTAGTTTAGAAACATATTCTAGATGTTGAAACATGATAACATAAATTATGTAACTTTGGATTTAAAAAAATGGCTTAGAGCTGGAGGAATGGCTTTGTGGTTAAGGCATTTGTCTGCAAAGCCAAACACCCAGGTTTGATTCCCCAGGAACCACTTTAGACCGATGGACAAGAAGGAGCATGCATCTGGAGTTCATCTACAGTCGCTGGAGACCCTGGTATGTCTATTCTCTCTCTCTCTCTCCCTCTTTCTCTGTCAAATAAATAAATAAATAAATAAATAAATAAAATGGCTTGAAATATCAGCAGAAATTATTGTTATTTGCTAAAAGAAATGACACCCATGAAATTATCTTGATGTTTTTAGTTACCTGAATGAATTATATGCTAAGCATTAAATACAAAAATCATCTTACATTTATTTAAAATAATAATATTTTTGTAATATTTATAATGTACTCATGCTTTAGAAATTTTCAGTGTCCATGAAATTCAAGATAAGATATTCAGTAAAAATAAGGAGATTTGATAAGAAATAAACCTCAGGTGTACTCAACACCTTCTGTGAGGACTTTTGACTTGGGGTAGGCTGTGCCCGTCCTCCCTGGCAGGCAGAGAAGCCAGTTCAGAAGAGAAAGCAGCTTTACCTCTTACATCTTCTCACTGATTGTTCAGGGTTATTCCCAACTGTGCTCTAGTACGCTAGGATGACTCAGAAGCAAGACTTCATCCTACAGAATACATAGTCTTATGAAGTCATCAGAGCACAGGAAAAGTGAATGACAGCTGCATTCAACAGTTAGAGGAGAGGGGAGAGAGGAATGATGTTTTAAAAGTAGAAATAATTACACCTTTTTGTATATGCCATTGGGGGATGCTTTGAGAAATAAGGGAACAATACCAGAAAATAGGCACAGTGTTAGGCTAATAAGGAAAATATCATTGGCATGGCTGGAAGAACCAAGTAATGTTAATAACTATTTTAAATTATTGCCTTTTGACATAATACAATTTTGAATCTATCAGAAAAAGGCACACACCTTTAATCCCAGCACTCAGGAGGCAGAGGTAGGAGGAATGCAACGAGTTTGAGTACACCCTGAGAATTCCTGAGCTAGAGTGGGATCCTACATTGAAAACAAACAAACAAATACACAAACAAAAAACCTTGCAACCAAAATTACATATTTTCTAAAGAAGCATGTAGGATAAAAAGGAAAATCAAGTACAAGAAAGTTATTTATTTATTTATTTACTTGAGAGGAAAGACAGAGAGAAAGAGAGAGAGAGAGAGACAGAGAGAATATGGTCATTTCAGGGCCTCCTGCATTAAATGAACTCCATACACATGCACCATTGGGGAACCAAGCCTGGGTCCTTAAGCTTTGCAGGCAAGTGCTTTAACTGCTAACAATCTCTCCAGCCAAAGAAAATCATTTTAAAACAAGCAAACAAAAATCACACAGGACAGAAAAACACAGAATACTTATGGTATTGCACTAGTATTGGCATTAATTTTTCTTGAACTTTAATATTAGTGATAGTGGTCATACCTTCAAGGGAATACAAATCTCCATGGAAGACCAGCATTAATTTTCTTCATTAGAGAATCATCTGGAAAGTTATGGACTTTATAATATAAGTTGATGAAATCTACATAGTTCATTTTAGGGAAGTGTTTGCAGGATTGAGAAGGAATCTAAGCAGAAACATATCATCAAGAGTAAATTGTGCAAAGATATGCAAGGAAGAATTACTTAAAATGGTTTTGAAAAATATCCCATATTACTGAAAGGAAGATATTCAGAAATCCAGAGAAGAAAAGCAAATATTTCAATGTTCAAATAGGGCAGTGATCAGGAAATCAGAAAATGATTGAATATATAACTCCCTTCAGTTATTGCCCAAGAGAGTTTTCACATTTAATTCAAACAAAATTTCATTTTATATGTATGGGAACCGGTACAAAATAATAGATAAACAAGTCATAACTCATAGATTTTGGTCCTTTACAGTTGAGTTTTAATCCTAAACCATTCTGGTTTAAGATTTGGACACTTTTTTCACATTATTTTATATTATTTGATATTGATATGGTTTCAATTCATCAAGAATATAAATTTCCATAGAGCACACATGGTATGTCATGTAGCGTTATTATCTGATTGGAAACATTCCGTTCCAGAGGGAATGTTCCAGAGGCTAGTGATACTCAGGAAGTTTATGACGCCCTCGGGACTGGGAAGCTCAGAGAACTGCAAGTTTCATGGATCCTATTCTGGAGGTTACAGAAGTAGGAAGCCCTCCCAGGGAAGAGGATGCCCTCTTTCCTCCAGAGAGCTTCTTGCAGCTTAGAGAGGGAGCTCCAGCCTACATCTCTGGTGAGTTGTCACTCACAAAATAGGGTGAACTTTCCACTAATGCTTCTCTAAGTAACCATACACTCATTCTCCTGTAAACAACCCAAATGAAGTCACAGTTTCAACAAGCGAGACTTGGGTGCCACTCTTTATTTCATTTGTCTGTGATATTCTATCTGAATGAATGTATGTTTGTTCACATCTCCCCAGGAGAAGCCAAACATCATAGTGACAGGCACTTTCACTGAAAGAATGTGTGTACATGTTAGTGAAATGGGCTCAGCAACCTTAAAACTGTAGAAGAAAAAAATTGTGATGATATGTCAGGAGCCAGTGTAGTAGGATTGTATGTATTAGTTTAATGAAAATTGAAACTTTAATTGATAATCTTCCAACTTAATTGAAGTCAAAGATATGAGCAGTTCTCAACAAGTCCACATTTATTCTAAAAATAGTAGCATTTTTCCAAACATCGCTATGTATCAGGCATTACTTAAATTATTGAGTATGTATTGTTAAGTAGGATTCAAATAATTTTATTCATGGCTTTTTTATTGCCTAGGTTGGACAGTTGTGGAAATAAATGCAAGAAGGTACAGGAATAGCGAGAGTCATGAGGTGTGGAGCGTTATTTGGATGCATGCACTTTTGCTAAGCCAGACATGACACCTGTCACCACTTACTTAGTTCAAAGTGTTTACACACATTAGAAATATGAGCACATCTCTGAGAACTGATTATCTTCCTGTATTTCTCCTTTCCAAAGTCTGGCCTGTATAATTCAATTTAAGACATCACAGTTTTCCTTAAGGATTTCCATGGATTCTAACAAAATGTCTCATGTTTCCAAATGTAACATGTGGGAGATATAGTCAGGCATGGTGGTGCACACCTTTATTCCCAGCACTCGGGAGGCAGAGGTAGGAGGATTGCCATGATTTTGAGGCCACTCTGAAACTCCTTAGTGAATTCCAGGTCAGCCTGGGCTAGAGTGAGACCCTACCTCAAAAAAACCCCCCCAAAAAAATAAAAAAGCACTATGTTGGAGATATCCACAGACGCCTTTCATGGGAAAGAGTGAAGAGTTGTGTCATTATACAATAACACTATATTAATAATAGAATGGAAAAATACCAAAGCCAAAATCATTATAGTGTCACATCACATAACAAAGTGAGGGCATGTCTTACCTACATAGTTATATGTAGGCAGAAGGAAGTAGTGTGCTGGAAATAGACTGATTCCAACAATAAAACAAAGGAAGATGAAAAAGGATGACTGTTGTTTAAATAAAAAGGATTCTGTGCATATTCATAATGGTTAAATGACAAATAAAAACATGCAAGAAGTCACAGTGAAGGAAAAGTTTGGGTAATGTTTGAACAGATGCTGACTTTATAAAAAGAAAAAAAAAAAATTCCCAGGCCTTTGATGGACATGGATTCCAGTGAAAAGTTCTCTCCCTCCCAGGTTCCATTCTAATGAAGTAAAGGGGTACATGTCTGAAAGGTCCCGAAGACTTCACTTTGCAGGAGACTTGAGACAGTCACATGTGTTGTGCTTGCAGTGCATTTTTTGAGGACCCCCCTCCCGCCATACCCACTGGCTCCACCTGACAGGCTGTGAGGAAGGTTGCATACTAGATTCATAGCCTCCTGATAGTGTGTTCATATATGTGTGGAAAAATTCAGAACCATTAGGCTGTCTGAAAAAAAAAATCCTAAAATTTTTTAAAGTGTCTTTTTAATATTTTTGTTGTTTATTTTTATTTATTTGTTTGAGAGTGACAGCTAGAGAAAGAGGCGAAGAGAGAGAATAGGCATGCCAGGGCCTCCAAATGAACTCCAGGCTCATGCACAACCTTGTGCATCTGGCTTATGTGGGTCTTGGAGAATCAAGCCACAAACCCTGGTCCTTAGGCTTCACAGGCAAGCACTAAGCTGTCTCTCCAGCCCTTTCCCCACATTTTTTGAAAGTCACCAAGCACTCACTAATGTAGGCCAGCCGGCTTCAGAAAACTAGTCCCCTCACAGGTTAAGTCCTCATTTCCTCTGTGCCCTCTCGGCCTCCTATTCTGCCCATGTGACATTTGTGACACAGGTGTGTCTACTGCAAACTTTCTTCTACAGCAGTCATTGCAACTTTCGCAGGATGACTCAGAAATTTCCCTTCACACCAAACAGTCTCACAACTCATAATCGACAACTCCAGGGTGAATAAGAGCAAGCCCTTTAGGTTGGGGGGATCTCAGAGCAGAGGCGTAAGGAAGAGGGGGATTATTGTACAAACACTTGATGTCTCAGTTTAATTAAAAAAAAAAAAAGTCTTCTGTTCTCAGACCTGCAAAGATTCTCTCGATATTAATATTTATTGTTCTTTTAAGTTTTACTCTGTTTTCTACTGAGAAGCACTTTAGAAGAAGAGTATGAAGGGGAAGTCTAAATAAGTTGTGAAGGCCAGGCTCAGAGACTGACAGCCCTTTCACATCAATTTCCTATCAGTAGTGCTCTCGAGCTTATAAAAATGAACTTGTTCTCTCCACTCTTTGTTGAGGAAATGGCCGTGAGATAGCACACAGAGTTTCATATGTAAATCAAAAGAAAACACAATGAGACTATAGGATACTAGATGGAATACACACAGACTACATCTTAAATATTAGTCATAAGCTCACTCACGCACCCTGCACCACAGGGTGGTTAACAATACAGTGTGACCTGGCCTGACAGTTTCCCAGTGTGGCCTGTGATTGACCGGATACACAGGCGCATCAACATATACGCAAATTGCACGAACCTTAAAAGAAAGGTTTTCCTCACAGGAATGGCACCCACTTTGTCTGTAAAGGAAGCACTCCAGGACTGACCTGGACTGAACACAGGCGTGGGAAAGCGGAAAGAAGCTCCCACCTCGGGGACTGTTGAGAACCATCTCTGGGTGTGGACCATCCTGGTCTGCGGCAATAGCGCCACGCACCC
Organism: Jaculus jaculus; assembly: GCF_020740685.1. Taxonomy (NCBI): domain Eukaryota; kingdom Metazoa; phylum Chordata; class Mammalia; order Rodentia; family Dipodidae; genus Jaculus; species Jaculus jaculus. The sequence goes on along the minus strand of NC_059105.1, from coordinate 172,142,540 downwards.
CTCCTGTCTTATGACCCCAACATGCTCCCACGATGCATCTGTGAAGAGTTCTGAGCGAATACACTGAGACCTTCGACAGTGCCTTGGACTTCTGGCCTGAAGAGGAAGGAAGCCCTGGAGAAGCAGACTAACAATGACTCCTTTGCACTTAACAGGACCCTGGACTCCCCATTCACCAGCACAACGCCAAATGTTGAGCTATAAGTGAATTGTGTATATGATAGTGTATAGACATAATAGTCCACTGCATACAGGTGCAGGGTATTAGAATTTCTCTTTGTATTGTTTTTTTTAAATAATAAGAAAAATTACCTGAGGTTTCTTAAGGGCTGAGCATCATGGTTTCAGTATTTCAAAGAAGCTTCTGTTTATTTCCCTTTAAGCATTCTGATGCTAGATATCTACCTCCGTCACCTATATGCAGGTGCCTCACACACATAAATGCAACTATACAGCAACATCAAGAGAAAAAGAAATGGAGATTTTGAGTTGAAAGACAGTCCTGTGATTTCTGTCTAATGATGAACCCCCCTCCTCACACATAACTCTCCATTTCCAGTGTGGATAAAGGATAAGGCCTCTATACAAGATGGGGCATTATTCTTGAGATCACATTGAGGATGAGTTAATCAAAATTAGTTAAGTTTCCTAGGTAACCATGGACTAATCAAGTATATACTCAGGAGGGCTGGGGTGGTTTGACTCAGGTGTCCTCCATCAACAGATGTTCTGAATGCTAGGTTCCCAGCTGATGGAGGTTTAGGAATTAACACCTCCTGGAGGGCGTGTATTGTTGGGAGCAGGCTTATGAGTATTCCAGCCAGTTTCCTCATGCCAGTGTTGGGCACACTCTCCTGTTGCTATTGTCCACCTTACGTTGGCCAGGAGGTGATGCCCGCCCTGTGCTCATGCCATCATTTTCCCTGCCATCATGGAGCTTCCCTCTTGAGCCTGTGAGCCAAAATGAACTTGTTTTTCCCACAAGCTGCTCTTGGTTGGGTGATTTAGCAAGAATGTGAAACTTACTGCAATAGGGCTTAGGCCCTTCCTTACAAAAAATAAAAATAAAAAATCACCCTATGAAGATCATGTAGAGATACTAAAAGTCAAGCTGTCATGTGTTCCCTAGGAGTTGTGTGTCATCTCTACTGATAGTACTCTCAATGCAAATGGATTGAACAAATAATTAGCCATATTTCACATTCTAACTGTGGTTGCTTAAGAGGAATAATAGATTGATTAATAGTGCATACCAAAAATATACCTTATGTCCAGTTAAGATAGTAGCATAGGTACCTCGCCAAAGCAACATGGGAAGGGGGGGAAACAGCAAAACACATACTTTTACTAAAAAGTGAGGTATATAGGAAATTAAAACAGCAGTGGAGAAGTAGGAGAGATCGAGAGCATCCAGAGCCCGCACAGGCCAGCAGAAGCACCTTCAGCAGGCAGGTTCTGGTGGCGCTCAGCTTGAGCAGCAGGAAAAGCCAGGCGAGGGGATTTTCCACTCACACCAGAGCTCTCCGCAAACTCAAGAAACGTGGAAAACCACAGTGAACAACGGAGGAGCAGGTCACAAGGTAGAGGAATACATGGAACAGCGGGCAAACTGAGCAGCATCAGCTCCCTCCCCTCCCCACTGCCAGTGCCCAGCCCCTGGGAACAGCGCAGGGGTCCAGGGACCTGGCCACGCCTACTTGGACTGACAGAGCACCAAAGAGAGACCCAATCAAGTGCGCAGCTGAGACCAAAATCATCCCAAAAGGTAACTGGGATTACACTAGGTCAGTACCTGCCTAACAAACCTGGTATATATGCCTGAACCAGAAGTGCTAATTGCACTTTCCATATCAGGATAAATTATATATTAAATCAGATGGATGGTCAAATTTGCCATACTTAAATAAGCTGTAGTTTGGGGTTGTTATTTGTTCCTTCTTGAATTATAGTGGCTTAGTTTACTCTTCTGTTATACATTAGGGAAGGGTCTCACCTGGTCACAAGCTGACTTGGAACCCTCTACAGACCAGAAATCTTAACCACCTTGTTGTCAGGATTAAGGGAGTGGGTGAGGCACCACACAGCCTAAGAGACAGACAGAGGACTTGGTTGTCGTAATACCTACTCTTGGATAAATACTCTGAGCTGTCTTTCCTTTACAGCGTACATTGTTTAGTTAAATTTTAGAATCTGCCTGTATTTTGTTCCTCTTAGCCTACTTGAATACTCTCATAGCAGGCACACCCAACACCAAGAGTCACTTTTGAACATACTCTGAGAGTCTTCAGAGCCACACCTAGCACCTTAATCTCCTACACTGAAGATATATAACAGATTGATTGAAACATCTCATAATACCCAGCTAACTGGAAAAACCAATCTTTTTTTTTTAAGTATTTTTATTTATTTATTTATTTGAGAGTGACAGACACAGAGAGAAAGACAGATAGAGGGAGAGAGAGAGAATGGGCACGCCAGGGCTTCCAGCCTCTGCAAACGAACTCCAGACGCGTGTGCCCCCTTGTGCATCTGGCTAACGTGGGACCTGGGGAACCGAGCCTCGAACTGGGGTCTTTAGGCTTCACAGGCAAGCGCTTAACCACTAAGCCATCTCTCCAGCCTGGAAAATCCAATCTTTAAATAATCCAAGATGCAAAAATATATACATTATAACACAAGAAACACCAAAAATCAAGACAATATAAATCCACCAAAAAATATTAATGCAACAGAAATGACCTCTAGTGGGAACAAGTTAGAGGAAATGCCTGAGAAAGATTTCAAAAGAATGATTATAAATATGCTCAAAGAACTCAAAGAATAATTCAAAGGAAGCAAAGAAAACACAGAATGCCAATTTAATGAAATAAAGAGGTCAATACTAGACATAAAATAAGGCAATAGAAATAATAAAGAAAAACCAGGTAGAATTACTAGCAATAAAGAACACAGTTAATGAAATAAAAAAAAAAAAAAATCTCTGTGGAAAAACTCACCAGTAGAATGGATGAAGGGGAAGACAGAATATCTAAGCTAGAAGACCAGGTGGCAGATCTAATATAGTCCAACAAAGAGAAAGACAAGCTTATAGAAAAGTATGAGTGGGAATTTCAAGATATTCAGGACACTATGAAAAGATCACACATAAGAATTCAGGGCATAGTAGAAAGAGAAGAATTTCACTCCAAAGGAATAGTTGGCATCTTCAACAAAATCATCAAAGAAAACTTCCCCCAAATTGGGAAAGAGGTACCAATGCAGATACAGGAATCCTTTAGAACACCAGCCAGACAACCTATCGAAAGAACCTCTCCTTCCATATTATAATCAAACTATCAAACATACAACCAAAGAAAAAATATTGAAAGCAGTCAGAGAGGAAAATCAAGTTACCTACAAAGGCAAGCCTATCAGGATTACAGCATATTACTCAACACAAATTTTAAAAGCCAGAAGGGCATGGAGTGATGTATTCCAAGTTCTGAAAGATAACAACTGTAAACCAAGGTTACTTTATCCTGAGAAGCTATCCATTCAAATAGATGGAGAAATAAGGACATTCCACAACAAAAGCAGCCTATAGGACAACTTGAAGACAAAACCAGTTCTAGAGAAAATACTTGAAGGAATCCTTCATGCTGAAAAAAACAAAAAAAGAAAAGCACACATATAAGGAACCAGGAAAAAGCAAACAATACTCAAATACTAGTTAACACAAGACAGCAAAGGTAAAACCAGAAGAACTACAAAAAAAAAAAAGGCAAAAATGAATACACACCTTTCAATAATATCTCTTAATATCAACAGCCTCAATTCCCCAACCAAAAGGCATAGGTATGCAGAGTGGGTTAAAAAGCAGGATCCTTCAATTTGTTGCACCAAGAAATGCACCTTTCTACAAAGAATGGACACTATCTTAGGGTGAAAGGTTGGAAAATGGTGATGCAAGCAAATGAACCTAGAAAACAAGCTGGGGTTGTTATCCTTATATCTGACAAGGTAGACTTCAGTCCAACATTAGTTAAGAAAGATAAGGAAGGACACTTTATATTGATTAAAGGCACCCTCCAACAGGAGGACATTACAAACCTAAACATATATGTACCTAACATGGGGGCCCCCAAATTGATCAAACAACCACTATTAGAACTAAGGTCACAGATAACACCAAACACAGTGGTGGTGGGTGACTTTAACACCCCACTCTCATCAATTGACAGGTCATCCAGGGAAAGAATAAACAAAGAGTCATCTGGACTAAATTAGGTCATAGAAGGAAAGGACCTAACAGATATCTATAGGACATTTCATCCAAACACTGCAGAGTATACATTCTTTTCAGCATCACATGGAACTTTCTCTAAAATAGACCATATATTTGGACACAAAGCAAATCTTAACAAATATGGGAAAATTGAAATAATTCATTGCATTCTATCTGACCACAATTGGATCAAACTGCAAATCAGTAGCAAGAAATGCCATAGAGCATACACAAAATCATGGAAATTAAACAACACATTACTAAATGAGGAATAGCTCAATGAAGAAATCAAGAGGGAAATCAAAAAATTTATAGAGTCAAGCAATAATGAGAACACAATGTACCAAAATCTCTGGGACACAATGAAAGCAGTCTTAAGAGGTAAATTTATAGCTTTAAGTGCCTATATTAAGAAATTAGAAAGGTCACAAGTAAATGACCTAATGCTTCACCTTAAAGCCTTGGAAAAAGAAGAACAAGGCAAATCCAAAATCAGCAGGCGGGAAGAAATAATAAAGATTAGGACAGAAATTAATGAAATATAAACTAAAAAAAAAAAAAATCCAAAGAGTCAATGAAACAAAGAACTGGTTCTTTGAAAGGATAAAAAGATTGATAAATCCTTAACAAATCTGACCAAAAGAAAGAGAGAAGAGACACAAATTAATAAAATTAGAGATGAAAAAGGTAACATCACAACAGATGCCAGAGAAATTCAAAAAATCAGAGGGACATACTATAAAAACATATAGTCCAGAAAGTATGAAAATCTGGAAGAAATGGATGATTTCCTTGATTTATATGACCTACCTAAATTAAATCAAGATGAGATTAATTACTTAAATAGACCTATAACAAACATGGAGATCTGAACAGTTATCAAAAATCTCCCAACTAAAAAAAGCCCAGGCCCAGATGTATTCACTGCTGAATTTTACCAGACCTTCAAGGAAGAGCTAACATCAATGCTTCTTAAGCTTTTCCATGAAACACAAAAAGAAGGAATTCTACCAAACTCCTTCTATGAATCCAGCATCACCCTGATACCAACACCAGGCAAAGATAGAACAAAAAAAGAAAATTACAGACCAATCTCCTTCATGAACATAGATGCAAAAATTATCAACAAAATATTGGCAAACAGAATACAAGAATATATCAGAAAGCTCATTCACCCTGACCAAGTAGGCTTTATCCCTGAGATGCAGGGATGGTTAAATATATGCAAATCTATGAATGTAATACATTATATAAATGGATTGAAGGGGAAAAAAATCAAATGATCTTCTCATTAGATGCAGAGAAAGCATTTGACAAAATCCAACATCCCTTCATGATAAAAGTCCTACAGAGACTGGGTATAGAAGGGACATATCTCAATAAAATAAAGGCTATTAATGACAAGCCTACAGCCAACATGTTACTAAATGGGGAAAACCTGGAAGCTTTTCCACTAAAATCAGGAACAAGACAAGGGTGTCCACTGTCCCCACTTTTATTTAATATAGTTCTGGAAATCTTAGCCATAGCAATAAGGCAAGAGATGTACATAAAAGGGATACAAATTGGAAAAGAAGAAATCAAGTTATCATTTTTTGCAGATGACATGATTCTATATATAAAGGACCCTAAAGACTCTACTAGCAAACTGTTAGAGCTTAAAAAACTGACTGCCATGTAGCAGGATACAAAATAAATACACAGAAATCAGTAGCCTTCATATATGCTAAAAACAAATACACAGAGGATGAAATCAGAGAATCACTCCCATTCACAATTGCATCAAAGGAAATAAAGTACCTTGAAATAAACATAACCAAGGAAGTAAAGAATCTCTACAATGAAACCTTTAAAACACTCAAGTGAGGAATTGCAGAAGACACTAGGAAGTAGAAAATCATCCCTTGTTCTTGGATTGGAAGAATCAATATTGTGAAAATGGCAATCTTGCCAAAAACAATCTATACATTTAATGCAATCCCCATCAAAATTCCAAAAGCATTCTTCATGGAAATAGAAAAATAATCCAAAAATTCATTTGGAATCACAAAAAACCTCAAATATCTAAACTAATACTGAGCAACAAAAATAAGTCAGGAGGTGTCACCATATCTGATTTTAACCTATACTACAGAGCCATAGTAAAAAAAAACAGCATGGATGGGCTGGAGAGATGGCTTAGCGGTTAAGCGCTTGCCTGTAATGCCTAAGGACCCCAGTTCGAGGCTCGGTTCCCCAGGTCCCATGTTAGCCAGATGCACAAGGGGGCGAATGCGTCTGGAGTTCGTTTGCAGAGGCTGGAAGTCCTGGCGCGCCCATTCTCTCTCTCTCCCTCTATCTGTCTTTCTCTCTGTGTCTGTCACTCTCAAATAAATAAATAAATAAATAAATAAATAAATAAATAAATAAAAACAGCATGGTACTGGCACAAACAGACATGTAGATCAATGGAACAGAATAGAGAACCCAGATGTAAGTCCAGGCAGCTATAGCCACCTGATATTCGATAAACATGCCAAAAATATTCATTGGAGAAACCCCAGTCTCTTCAGCAAATAGTGTTGGGAAAATTGGATATGTATCTGTAGAAGGATGAAAATAGATTCTTCTCTCTCTCCATCCACAGGAATTAAGTCCACATGGATTAAATACCTTAGCATCAGACCTGAAACTCTAAAACTGCTAGAGGATAAAGTAGGGTATCCCTTCAACATATTGGTCTTGGGAAAGACTTTCTGAATACAACCCCAATTTCTCAGGCAATAAAACCACAGATTAACTACTGGGACTTCATGAAATTACAAAGACTTTGTATTGCAAAGGACACTGTGAATAAAGCAAAGACGCCACCTACAAAATGGGAAAAAATCTTTGCCAGCTATATATCTGATAGAGGATTAATATCTAGTATATATAAAGAACTCAAAAAGTTAAATAATAAGAAATCAAACAAGCCAATTAAAAAATGGGCTATGGAGCTAAATAGAGAGTTTTCAAAAGAAGAAATACAGATGGCATATAAACATCTAAAAAAAAATGTTCTACATCCCTAGTCATTAGGGAAATGCAGATTAAAACTACATTGAGATTCCATCTCACTCCTGTCAGATTGGCTACCATCATGAAAACAAATGATCATAAATGCTGCGGGGATGTGGAATAAGAGGAACCCTTCTACACTGTTGGTAAGAATGCAATCTGGTCCAGCCATTGTGGAAATCAGTGTGGAGGTTTCTAAAACAGCTAAAGATTTATCTACCATATAACCCAGCTATAGTACTCCTAGGCATATATCCTAAGGACTCATTTCCTTAGAAGTATGTGCTCAACCATGTTTATTACTGCTCAATTTATAATAGCTGGTAAATGGAACCAGCCTAGATGTCCTTCAACTGATGAGTGGATAATGAAGATAGGGCACATTTATACAATGGAGTTCTACTCAGCAGTAAAGAAAAATGAAGTTATGAAATTTGCAGAAAAATGGATGGATCTGGAAAGGATTATACTAAGTGAGGTAACCCAGACCCAGAAAGCCAAGCACCATATATTCTCTCTCATGTGGGGATCCTAGCTACAAATGAGTGGGCTTCTGTGTGAGAAGAAAAAAACTCAGTAGCAGAGGCCAGTAACCTAAAAATGAGATACAAAGGGAAGAGAACAGAAGGGAGGAGAGTACTTAATAGGTTGGTATTGTATATATGTAAGTAGAAGAATAGATTAATTAATGGTGGTGTAAAGGCCCAAAGTGAGGTCAGGGGAGGAGATTGGGTAAAGGAAAGGTGGAGGGAGGGCTAATCAAACTCTGAGAGGACATAAATAAATCAAATGGAATCCTTCAGTTTTGGTTAATGGAACACTCAGGAGTCATTGACAGTTGCTAGAAAATTTTCAGTGCCAGGGATGGGATACCTTCCAGTGAGGTGTTGGCCATGGAGTTCCCTGATGCCCCCAAAACATTATATGCCATTGCCAAGGCCCTTGGTTTCCACCAGGAATAGATGGTAAGACCCTATTGCTGAAGACTCCACATACTTGGTCTGTAAGGCCACTGAGAAATCCTGCTGAAACTGAGCTGATAACCTCCTCCATGTAGACCAGCTGACAGAAAGCTGGAAGAAGCCATGCTACATGTAGTTCAATGGTAGAAAGATACACAACCAGTGAAGATAGTCAACAGTGGACATTGCAATCCTTATAATTGGCCAGGCCGGCCAAATAAGCCAATAGGTGCAATAATGTCATGTCTGTTATGGTGGAAACCAACTGCACTCTAATTGAACTGGACGCACACTCCAATGGAGGCAATACATCCCTGATACTGAAAACTTAAAACAGGGGTTGTCATGAGCCCTAGGGTTGTAACATCTGCTGATATCTCGATTAGTATATATACTATGCTTATCAAACTGCCCAGTAAGCACTTCTCTTAATATTCATACTCTTATATTATTGCTACTCTCACTTTTGATAGAAAATCTTCTCTTTTCAGATGGCAGTGACCTTGGGACAACTCTGAAGGTATCATGGTGCTGGAAAGAAGTAACTAGTGTACTGAGTAACATCTTGATCACAGCTTCCAAGGCTCATGGTCGAATGTGGAAAAGGTGGCAGAAAGAATGTAAGAGCCAAAGGAGCGGTTGGACTCCTTTCAATATGCTCCCTCCAGACAAAAATTGGCCTCGATATCCATGACCTCATAATGCCTGACACTACCTACATAAGACCATCATAAGAGGAGGGAAGAATCATGGCATCCAAATAGAGGAAAGACTTATTGAGATGGGGAGTGGATGTGATGGAGAAGGGAATTTCAAAGGGGAAAAGTGGGGAGGGGGTTATTACCATGGGATATTTTTTATAATCTTGGAAAATGTTTAATAAAATTAAGAAAAAATAAAAATAAAATAAATAAAATTATATATATACTTTATAACATGAGTGGTTAAGTTGCAATCTACTCTAGCAAAGACAACCTAGTGGAAGACATAGTTGTCAATGCAACTGGGAGCACTGAAGATGTCGCTTAAACAGCTCTGAACTCAGATTTTATTGTCACATACCAATGAATAATACTTATGGTCCAGTTGTTTCTGGATGGAAGGATAAATGAAGTGTGCATGTCAAGTGGACTATTGGTACAGCTTTAAACCCACTTTACTAGAAAACATACTTTTGCATTAAGGACAAACTTCATTTGGCAATCATTTGACATTCACTCACTATATTAAAAAGTCTCTGTAGCATATATTGTAGTTTGGCCATCAGAAAATAAATAACTAAGACTGGAGAGTGAAGAACTAGGTCTGAGCCGGATGGTACACAGCTGCACTTGCGTACTCCTAGGGAGGCTGGAGGCAATGTCCTAATGCCCATGTGACCAGAGTAATCTCGGGTTGGGCCAAGTGCCTAATTTCTCATGTAGGAAAATCAAAGCAACAGTGATATGACTTTCTCTGAAATGGTTGGGAAAATGTCTTCTGTAGTATATAACATGAAGTTTGTAAATGAAAGAACAGCTGGGCGTGGTGGCCCACGCCTTTAATTGTAGCATTTGGGAAGCAGAGGTAAGAGGATCACTGTCAGTTCAAGGACATCCTGAGACTACAGGGTGAATTCCATGTCAGTCTGGACTAAAATGAGACCCTACCTTGAAAAACAAAAGAAAAAATATATAAACAAAAATAAAATGAAAGGAGTATAGATAGAGAATGTGGCATGGTTTGCCTCTGGTTTTAAATATATGAGTCTTTAGTCAGCACCACTTAAGGGCTTGACACCACACTGGCTTGAAAGTTTATTACATGGAATTATTCTTGTCTGGAAAATGATATTCTAAAACAAAAATGTAAGACACTATCTCTTCACGTGACCTGGGCTCCTTATTGCACAGATATATAAGCATGCTAAGAGAAATAGATATAACCTCTGTATCAAACATTAAATATAATTTATTTATTTGAGAGAGAGAGTGGGTATGCCAGGGCCTCTAACCACTGCAAACAAACTCCAGAGACATGAACCATCCATCCTATGTGCATACTGGGGAATTGAACCTTGGTCCTCAGGCTTCACAGGCAAGTGTTTTAGTAGCTAAGCCATCATGCTAGCTCCTATCTTTATCTCTTGTCACTTCTTTTGTTCTCAAAATCATGCCCAAAGTCAAGGAGAAGAGCATGTGATGTGGGAGAATTAAGTGACGGAGGACGTGTTTGGAAAGACTAAGCGCCTCCCTGCCCCTGTTACTAGGAAACACTGGAAACAGAGTTGGGAGGACCTGACTCCACCAAATCACTCTGATTTCTGATCTGCATGGCTGATTAAATTAAACCATGGCGCTGTTTAACGTTTTGGCTTTGTTTGCCTGAGAACAGTTCCTTTAGATTATACGTGTATTGAGGACAACATTTAAAGTATAGGATTAAAAATGAAGCATGAGACCCTTGCAAGGTTTAAGTGATGCAAACCTGCAATCTGGCATTAAAAAAGGCTGAGGCCAAGCAAGCCTGGGACCCATAAAAAGGAAACTTCTTTAAAAATACATTGAGATGATGAATTTCAGAGAATGACACAGTTATAGTTATGTAACTATGTGTATGTGTGCATGTATGTATGTGTGTATATATATATATATATATGGAGAGATAGAGAGAGTTATATCAGAGGAAAGGCGTGCTCAGAGAAGAGGTAGGATGAACATGAAAAAGAAACTCTGCATGGGGATAGCAGCCAGAAGGAAGGAGGGAAAGAGGAGAAAGAGCGACAACAAACAAGAATTGTATGAAATACAACATAATGAAATATTATCTTTTGTATTTCTGTCTTGCTAGTAATAATTAATTAAAAACTTAAAGTGTGTCAGGTAACCAACGTGAGACCTAGAAGACAGAGAAGTGAAATAAAAAATCCTTATCAGTTAAATCAGTCTGGAGCCTCTGCCCTCAGTGAGAAGAGAGAGCACTAGCGAAAGCCATGGTCCCATTGTGTTTTACATCTTCAGTTTGCAACCTTGTGAGGGTGTAGACACAGACAGCTGCAGTGAGCCTCGTCATGGGTGAGGGACCATGGTCTACATGAAGTAAATGACGACAGAAAATACACTCAACACGAGGGACCAGCCGAGCCATGCAGCTCAGTGGTGACTGCAAATGCACACACAGTATTGCCTCCCAGCAAAATGGAGGAAGGATTCCACAGAAGAAAAATGGAAGTATATATAGGACAGCAGATACCTCTAGTGAATATTTACAAATAGTGGCCATAAGTGGTGACCATGCAGAGTCATTGGAAGCCCTGGGAAAAGTTCCCTCAATGCATTGGTGTGGTCTAATACTTAAGTGAAGTTGGCATACAGACTTATTTTTTTTAAAACGAATTGAATTCTCACCAGTGAACATGTACAGATTTTAAGAAAGATTTTCACAAAGAGAGGAAAAATAATAAGCCACGACGTGGAATGGATTTTCAGGTCTCAAAGGTGGATAAAGAGGTGTGTAAGCTCAGAGCACAGTGTGTTTTACAAACTTGTGATGCATAGGCAGCATGTGGGCTGATTGGAGGGCAGAGAGAATCTGCTGTGCATATACTGTACCCTAACAGCTGATAATGCACAAGTGTTTAAAGAACTATTGAACCGATAATTAACTGTGCATTTCTTAAATTTCTGACCTTTTCACTGATGACAATACTGTCAGTAATTTGCTACATAGCAGTACTTTAAGAAAATAAACACAATATTTTCCTTCAGGGTAAAGGTGACATTTTAACAATGAATGAGAAAGAAACTGCCTCTTGAAATTGCTCCCACTGAATAATTTGTCCTCAAAGTTGAACATAAGTCCTTCCCTAAATGGCATGAAACACACACACACACACACACACACACACACACACACACACACATACAGAGCAGCTGTTAGCAGTTATAAAAGTTTCATTAGAAAACCGGGTATGGTGGCACACACCTTTAGTAACAGCACATGGGAGGCAGAGGTAGGAGGATCGCTGTGAGTTTGAGGCCATCCTAAGACTACATAGTGAATTCCAAGTCAGCCTGGACTATAGTGAGACCCTACCTCGAAAAAGAAAAATAAATAAATAAAAGGAAAGAACTACACTGAAAATATAAAACATATTGGTAGAAAAACTGGAGGTTCAAGATAATGAGCAGTTATAATTTCTCATCATGGTCTATACCTGGCCAAAGAGCTGAGTCTTTGAGATTCTGGCTTCCAGAAACCCAACCACAGACAGATTATTCTAACATATAGACTCTCTATCAAACATTATAGGTTATACCATATCTTAAAGGTCTTGGTACAAAGTCACCACAGATATAAAAATGGTAAAACTTTTTCCCTCAATTTGTAGAAATCTGTCCTAAGTGGCAATACAGAAAAATCAAAACACCTATCATTCTGATATGTATGAAACTACGTAAATTCAATCTCCTTCATACTAAGGCTATCATGTGATTTTCTTGCACAGATATTAAAATCAGAAAACATTCACTGCTTGTACATTTTCTCAAGAACCAACTTTATTAAATCTATAAAATGAAAAATATGATAAATGACTATACTCTGTCATAGAGGCCAAATTAAGAATTATTTAAAACAAGATTTTACTGGCAATAAATTTCAATTATCTGGCATACCTGCTGACATCAAGCACATAATTTTCTAAATCACTTAGAGCATTAGGTTATAAAATGTAACCCTATACAGCCTAGCAATATAAAATTGATTAAAAGAAGGAGCTTAGCCAGGCATGGTGGCACACACCTTTACTCCCAGCACTTGGGAGGCAGAGGTAGGAGGATCGCCATGAGTTCGAGGCCCCCCTAAGACTCCATAGTGAATTCCAGGTCAGCCTTGGCTGGAGCAAAACCCTACCTTGGAAAAAAACAAAACAAAACAAAACAAAAACAAGAAGTAGTAGCTCAATGTTAGTCATACTCAGTAGGAATCCCCTGTCCCTTATTACATAACCTTTACCTCCTTAATGTCTTACTTACTCCAGGTAAATGAAATTGGAAATACTGTGTTTGGAAGAGGACCAGTTCCTATCCAGTAGTCAGTGGCCTCTTTGATGCAAATGATGGATGCTGTGACCAGCATGGTCTGTGTCTTCTTAATGACTTTTCTGAACCACAATTTTGCAACTGTAAAGAGTGATGCTTTTCTTTATCTGTCTGTAGATCTCAGGATTAACACAAACCTTCTCATCGTCAAAACAGTTGCACCTTTTACCTTATAGTTATACACCTATTTTAAACTGATAAACGTCTTTGCATTGACTTAAGCATAGTATTTTGGTTCCTCCAAATATACAGTAAATAAAAAATTCGACGACAATAAGCTAAGCCTTATCTGGTCACTCAGCTCCATTTCCAAGGACATACCACTTCTTTGGGAACCAGAAATCTCCATGATACAGTTATTCATTTCCTCACAAATTATTTACACATCTTAAGTTCTATTATTTTTCCCACTTTAACAGCTGTGCTTTCATTGCTCCTTCTGTCTATTATAACATTCATTTTATTTTCCACTTGTAAGTTGTGTTTATGATAACACATGTCACAGTCTAAATCTGATATTGCCTTTTGAGAGGAATGTGAAAAGTCTGTCTCCCTTCCCATGTATCTTTGTTGATATTTGCCTGTTGTCATTCTCTATAAAATTGTAGTATTATACAATATGCCACATCTAAATATACAATTGGCTATCTATAATTGCAACTGAATAAAGAGGCACAAAGTCTTTCTGTGAGTGCTGTAACTAATTACCAAAAGTTTAGTAGTTCAAGAAACAGAAATACAGTCTTTCAGTTTTGAAGTCCAGATGTCTGCAATGACGGTGTCAGCAAGACCACAGTGCCCTTCTTTGCCAGGCTCTGCTCACTCCAGATATGATGGCTCCAGGTAAGGTCTGGCCCACAGCTGTAGGATTCCACATCTTTCTTCTTCTTCAAAGGAGAGTGTGCCAAACACTGGAATGGGGAAACTGGATCTAACACCCAGAAGCCTGACCCAACAATACACTCCCACCAGGAGGCATTAATTACCAAATCTCCATCAGCTGGGAACCTAGTATTCAGAACAACTAAGTTTATGGGGGACACCTGAATCAAACCACCACAGTACTCTTAATCCTTGAAGGCAATAATCAGGAGAAAACCTGGCCATCATTGTGTGCATTAACTTATCTTATGACAAATTCAAATGAACATAGAACTTAATATATAATATTAATATATTCTAAATATCAGAATACTGTAAGTGTGCACACTATAAAAGAAATATTATAAACAAATGTATGAATTTTAGGATACTTGAACAATATAAGTAAGCAAGGAATAGTAGTTATAAAGTTTAACTTCAAAAGACAGTATTTTGTGATCATGACCTAGTAGTATTCCCATAATTGACCTTCAAAATTCATGTAGTATGCCATGCTGTGTTGTTCCAAAAATTGAACAATCCCCAGTCATGAGTCTTAACAACAGGCTGTTCCACATCTTCAATTGCCGCTTTGGGAGCCCCCAAAAGACTCACTGTTCTAAGAATCTGGCAAAGGGAAAAGACTCAGATGTGTTCCCTGTTCATAACTACCCTCAGAGAGGTTGTTGATTACATTGGCACAAGGTCTGTGTCCAAGAAGAGGAAAGACGAAAGACCTTAGATGACTTGGAGACTTTTTGTTTGTTCTTGTTGCTTGATGGAGTTTGATGATTCTGATCAAAGATCACCCTGTGTTTGCACTTGTGCATGGAAGAGCTCCCACTCTGGGAAGGAAAGCCATTTCTGCATTGTTCCCAAGTGAGACAGGAGCATTCTCTAAATCACCAGGGAATATCACAAGGAGATCTGGAGTCCTGAGGAGATGAAGGTATGAGGCAGTAAAGAAATATGAAGTAAAGGAATTTGCAGGGAAATGGATGGATCTGGAAAGGATTATACTAAGTGAGGTAACCCAGGCCCAGAAAGCCAAGCGCCACATGGTCTCCCTCATATGTGAACCCTAGCTACAGATGATTGGGCTTCTGTGTGAGAAGGAAAAAAAAAAATACTCAGCAGCAGAGGCCAGTAAGATAAAAAGGAGATATAAAGGGAAGAGAAATGAAGGGACGGGGTACTTAATAGGATGGTATTGTATATATGTAAGTAGAAGAATAGATTAATGGGGGCAAAAAGGCCCAAAATGAGGTCAGGGGAAGAGATTGAGTAAAGGAAAGGTGGAAGGAGGGATAATCAAAACCTAAGAGGATATAAATAAATCATATGGAAACCTCTCATTTTGGACAACGGAACACTCAGGAGCCATGTATTGTTGCTAGAAAATTTTCAGTGTCAGGGATGGGATACTTTCCAGTGAGTTATTGGCCATAGAGGTCCCTGATACCCCCAAAACATTATAGGCCATTGCCGAGGCCTTTGGTTTTCCACCAGGAATACATGGTAAGACCCTATTGTTGATGAATCCACATACTTGTGCTGCAAGGCCACTGAGAAATCCTGCTGGAACTGAGCTGATAACCTTCTTCATGTAGACCAGCTGACATAAAGCTAGAAGAAGCCATTCTACATGCAGTTCAATTGGAGAAAGAGATACTACCAGTGAAGATACTCAACAGTGGACACTACAATCCTTATAATTGGCCAGACAGGCCAAATGAGCCAATGGGTGCAATAGTGGCACGTCTGTCACGGTGGAAACCAACTGCCCTCTAATTGGACTGGAGGCCCGCTCCATGGGAGAGAATACATTCCTGATACTGAAAACTTAAAACAGGAGTAGTCATGAGCCCTAGGGGTGTAACGTGTGCTGATGTCTGGATAAATGTATTGACTTTACTTATCAAACTGCCCAGTGTATAGAACACAGGGCTGGCTTAGTGGCTAAGGTTCTTGCCTGCAAACCTAAAGGATACAAGATTGATTCTCCAGTAGCCACATAAGCAAGGTGCTCAAAAAGGTATGTGTGTGGGGAGTTTGTTTGCAGAGGATGCATGCTCTGGTGTACCCATTTTCTCTCTCTCCCCCACTCTCTTTCTCTCCCTTTCTCTGCCTCTTTTTCTCCCTCAAATAAGTAAATAAAACAAACAAAAATGAAGTACAGAAAACATGTATTTCAAAGTCTTAGTCAGGAATATATATATATATATATATATATATATATATATATATATATATATATGATTTTAACTTATACACTCAATACATATGATAGTCAGTTTTATGTAGAATAATATTATAGAGTACCAGCTGAAATAGACTCATAGTGAGACAATAAAAAAAAAAATGCAGCCCTGTAGGGAAGAACTGCTCTAATACCCAACATCACTGTCATGTCAGTAGTAAAGAAAACAAACAAACAACAAACAACAAGGAAATAAACACCTCACTCTCTTACCAGCATCTGAGTCTGTGAGTCTGCTAAATAGCAGCATGACTTAAGCCTGGCGTTCAGTGCCCAAGTAATGTTTTTTTGTACATTAACTCCCAACATAAGGAATCAATTATGTAATATGGAAACATCCTGGGCAGTTTCTAAGATTTAGGACATTTTGGATGTACATGTATTACTATTAATTAAATTATGAAAAGAGACTCCAAGCTTGGGTAGACACTAGTCAACAGGCAGTGAATTACAGGTGAAGGTAATGAGGAAGTGAGTGATTTTGTTTATAGACATGACTGGCTGACTTAGACGCAGTTACAAACCTGATTCCACTTTGTCTTTTGTAAAAATAGTTGCAGTGTGCCACACAGGGATCGGCACTAAGAGATAAAGGTCCTCATGATGCAGAAGAACGACAGTGTGGAATGACAGCATGATTTAGCACAGTGAGAGCTGGATGTGGTCATCGTCAGCTTATGGCAGCATACCCAGAACACCTGCTCCGTCGGGATCGGCAGTGCTCAAAGTAAAAGGAGCAGCAGGGAGAAGCGCCCAGCGTCCCACGGTGCTGATTCATTACTAGACAAATCTGTACCAGCTGTGGGTCCGGGGAGACAGAAGACTAGATCACGAATAGAAGTTACCTAGATGACGGGAAATGTACAGAGTCCAGGCGATGGTCAAAGGATAATTTGAGCTGACTTAAAATTGAAATAAACTATAAAGGGCCCACTCCATGATATACTTGCAAGCATTTTTCTAAATATTTAAGCTTGCTATGTGACAAATGGCGTAAATTGTTATAAAACATTCACATAGTGGTGAGTCAGTTAAGTTAGTCATGGTGATTTCTACTTTTTCCAGACTGAGAAGTGCATTGAAGTCACCAGGAAAATAATTAGAAGGACAGACACTTAGGCTTAACCCTACTGAACCTGATCTGATTGCCATGGGATAAAGTCTGTTCATGGGATTTTTTTAAAGCTTCCAAATGAATTCTAAGGTGTAGCCGAATTTGCAAACTACTGCTAAATAAAATACTAGTTTGACCTCTAGCTTGGGTTATGTGTTATAATCCCTCAGGAAGCTTTAAGAAAATATCAGTTTTTTTTAAACATGTAGTTTTGAGCTTTTTTAATTAGTTATGTACACAGGTTGTTGTATACACCCATGTTGGTACTATCAGCCTCCTCCTGTCCTCCTCACTTTGCAGAGACCCTCCTCATTGGGGAACGTGGGTCGTGCATTATGGGATAGTCATCAGTTATGTGAAAGAGGTAATGTCTCTGTGCATAATGTCCCAACATTTGGCTCTAACAATCTTTCCACCCTCTCTTCTGCAAATTTCCTTGAGCCATGTTGGGTTCATTTTAGGTCTACTTCAGTGATGAGGTCTTTGGAACCTCTGTGTCTCTGAATATCTGGTTTGGTAGGATCTGAGTATATTCTCTGTGTCTATTTCTTTCACCCTTGTGCTGGTACCAGGTTCACCAAGAAAGCAGCACTCTTGCTCATTTCCCCAAATACTCTGTGGCTTCTCTCCTCAGGTTCTGCATCCATCTGAAAAAGAGAAACAAATTCTCATATGAAGAGTGAAATCAGGACAAGATAAATGGGATAACCATTATAATTCTAGAAATAATTTAATAGGTGTAGGCTCTCTTGTAGCTAATGATTGGTAAAACCAATCAGTACTTGATCAAAGTCAACATATTATATTAAGTGCAGAATATTACAATCAACTTAGTTTATGATTAAATTAGTTTAACACCACATATTGTATCCAAAAGACAAATGTATAAACAAATAAGGTATCATTTATGCATTTCCAGCAGTGTAGCACATTTTTTGAGGTATAAGTGTACATATAAATACATACCTAAATCTGTCTCACTGTCTACCTACACAATAGTTCATATATTTTCATATATGTATCTAATTTAACCATCTAATAGGAAAATATGAAGATGAAGGAGGTGTGAATTAAATACTGAAGGATCTGGAGAATATGAAGCTAATTTTGACAGTGGTTGTCTTCAAAGATTAAATGGCATTCAAATACCTTTCAAAAAATAAGTAGGGAAGCCGAGCATAATGGCAAACACCTTTAATCCCAGCACTTGGGAGGCAGGGGTAGGAGGAGTGCCATGAGTTCAAGGCCACCCTGAGATTGCATAGTTAATTCCAGGTCAGCCTGGATCAGAGTGAGACCCTACATTGCAAAACTAAAAAAAAAAAAAGAAAAAAAAAGTAGGGATTTGATGGGCGGGGTGGGGAAAGTCTCTGGTACAAAGCAAGGAAGGAGGGAGAGAACTACAGACAAGGGTCATGATGAAGGGGCATCTGCAGTCACTGCTACTTGAGTATTGAATGCTACCTCCACATAGGTAAACCAGTCTATATCATATAAATTCAACTAAGCTGCTTCTAGGTGGGCCACTTTTTTTATATGTTGGCTGTTGTATATTCCTGAAGAAATTATTCAGTAGTTAAGCCAATTTAACATTGTACTGATTTTTTTATTCTTCATTATCTGATTAAGTTCCTCTATATGGGATGTGGGTAAAGTGCTTTGGTAACATCTTTCTACTTTGACCTTAAGTTCAACTCTGTTCATCTGGGAAACAATTTTTATCACTAAGTGGAAGTATTTGGAGTCAATGACAGAATCTAATGCCTTCTCAAATGATAATACATTATAGTGACACATACAGGGATATATTTCAGTTCATTAATCACATAAATAATTACCACTTTTCCATGCTATGACTTTATTGTATTTTTTAAAATCAGAATATAGATTTCAGTCTCAGCTACATCTACCAGGCATATTGTTACTTTATTTCCATTGAGAAAATTGTTATCCTCTTGGATGGTGTCCCTTTTTGAAGAAAAAGCAAGTGGGGCTGGAGAGATGGCTTAGTGGTTAAGCACTTGCCTGTGAAGCCTAAGGACCCCGGTTCGAGGCTCGGTTCCCCAGGTCCCACGTTAGCCAGATGCACAAGGGGGCGCACGCGTCTGGAGTTCGTTTGCAGAGGCTGGAAGCCCTGGCACGCCCATTCTCTCTCTCCCCCTCTATCTGTCTTTCTCTCTGTGTCTGTCACTCTCAAATAAATAAATAATTAATTTAAAAAATACATTAAAAAAAGATGTAGTGCTGTAAATAGCTTTAAAAAAAAAAAGAAAAAGCAAGTGATATTTTTAAATTCCTTTGAGGCTGGGATTCCATAACAGAAAGAATATAGTGATAGAGCCAGATGTGGTGGGGCACACCTTTAATCCAAGCACTTGGGTGGCAGAGGTAGGAATGTGCAGTGAGTTCAAGGCCACCCTGAGAATACAGAGTGGATTCGAGGTCAGCCTGAGCTCGAGCGAGACCCTACCTCAAAAAAGACACACACAAAAAAAAAATGGTAATAGATCAAATATAAGAAAACCAAAGTCTCAATAGCATATTTGTGAAATATCTAAGTTAGAAAACTGAGGAATTTGCAAAGAAGCTACTTTAATATCAGTAGAAACTGGTTCTGTCAATGGATCTCTTCATATTCAATGAAATGTAAATAGTTAGTGAAAATCAGACTATTCAGTAGGAAAGGGAAAAAAATTATACCTACTGAGACTTCTTAGGTTATAGGGTTATATTTATAGTTAGCTTGTATTGGTTACAAATATTTTTACTAAGATGCGATTGAATAAAAATAAGTATTTCTTTTTTTTATTAGTTTTGTACTTAGTGTGTACAGTAAAGTTGGTACCATCATTAGCCTCCTCTCTTCCTCTCCCCTCTGCAGGGACCCTCCTCATTGGGGAATGTGGGTCATGTATTATGGGGGTAGCCATCAGTTAAGGGTAGGAAGCAATGTCTCTGTGCATAATGACCCAACCTGTGACTCTAACATTCTTTCTGCCTCTCCCATGAATTTTCGTGAGCCATGTTAGGCTCATCTTATGTCTGCTTCAGTGGTGGGGTTTGGGAACCTCGGTGTCTCTAGATATCTGGTCTGACAAGAGTTGAGTGTTCTCTGTATTTGTCTCCTTCACCCTTGTGCTGCTACCAGGTTCACCAAGAAAGCTGCACTCTTGCTCATTTCCCTAATTATTCTTAGTTTCAGCTGGGGCCCTTTTGAGGTGTGATGGGCTGGTTCTCTCCTTAGAATCTGTGTCCATTTGAAAAAGACAAGCACATTCTCCAATGGAGAGTGAAGCTAGTACCAGATAAAAGGGATAACCATTTAATAGGAATTAATAGAATTTAATAGGTGCAGCCCTGTTGTAGCCCATGATTGGTGGGAGCTTGATAATGGAGAGCGGGCTTATTTTGGATATGTTTCTGACTTGATTCTCAGCTCCAGCTTTGGGACCCGTTCAATTGAGCAGAACAGTTAGCCAAATCAATAGCAGTTGGTTTCCCATCATGGCTGTGCACCGCTGTTGTACTTGTGGGAGCATCGCATCAGGTTGTTTGCTGCTGAGTAGTTTAGACCAAAAGTTGCTTGGACAGATGTTGGTCATTTTCCCCAAGTTGTCCAAGCTCTAGACAAGCTAATTGTTTGAGACTGACTCTCTTCCAGCTTCCAGTCAGGTCACTGCATGTTCAGTCCAACAGTATGTGGTATCTTCAGCAGCAGGGTCTTACCACTAACCTTTGGTGGGTTGTCAAGTTCTCTGAGAGAAATCTGTTTTCTTTTGGGAAATCTTGTAGGTCTCTCTGATTGACAGCTCATTGTTGTGCTGGGAGTTACAGGTCAGCACAAAAGAAAAGAAGGAAGAAATAGACTGATAATATAAAAGACATAGAGAGAAGATGGGAGGGGGGGAGAGAGAGAGAGAGAGAGAGAGGGAGGGAGAGAGGGAGAGAGAGAGAGAAACAGGAGAAGATTGAAGTCAATCTTCTTCATACCCTCTCCAGGGCTTTGTGATTCAGATGTTTCCTTTAAGGACCTGAGGAAGGTTGAACAATTTAGACTGTCTTTTAGGGATATAGAACTTTTTGGCACCATTGCCATTTGGGTCTAGTTTTGTATCCTCCATTCCTACCCTTACCTTACCTTCCTACCCCACCCACCCTATTGTCTGGTCCTCAAGATGCTTAGTAGGTATGTCAGCATCTCAGGTAAATTCAGGTTAGGACCTATAGATAAGTGAGACTATGTGGCAATTATCTTTCTGTGATTGAGTGAGTTCACTAAGAATGACCTGTTCCAGGTTCGACCATTTTTCTTCAAATTTCATTATGTAATTTTTTCCTTACTGCTGTGTAGAATTCCATTGTGTAGATATACCACATATTGGATATCCACTCATCTAATGATAGACATATGGGTTGATTCCAGCTCTTAGTTATTATGTGCTGAGCAGCTATAAACATGGTTGAGTGAATATCTCTAAACTGAAACATGTAGCTGTTAGGATAAATGCCCAGTAATGGAATAACTGGGTCTGTTGGTAACTCTATAATCAGCTTTTTTTATGGAGTCTCCATATTGCTTTACAAAGTGGTTATACCATCTTACATTCCCACCAACAGTGGAAGAGGGTTCCTATTTCTCCACATCCTTGCCAGCATTTATTTTCATTTGATTTTTTAATGTTTGCTGCACTTATTGGGGTAAGGTGGAATTTCATAGGTCTTTTAATTTGCATTTCTCTGATGATCAGGGATGACGAACATTTTCTTTTATGATTTATCCAGTCTAGAGATGTTATACCTTTTTTTTTTTTTTTTTTTTTTTTTCGAGGTAGGGTCTCACTCTAGCCCAGGCTAACCTGGGAATTCACTATGGAGTCTCAGGGTGGCCACGAACTCACAGCAATCCTCCTACCTCTGCCTCCTGAGTGCTGGGATTAAAGGCGTGTGCCACCACGCCTGGCTGTTACACCATTTTTTAACTGTAGTAAAATCATGTGACTTCACTTTACACCTCTCTCTAGTGGTCTGTTTTAAAATGATTACATCCCCCTGCTCTTCTGATCACTGTTGGATCATCATATAAACCAGTGGGGTCCAAGGCTCAGTGTGGTGTTCAGGGAGCCTGTGGTTTTATAAACATCAGCTCTAGCAAAGACCTTCTCTGTTCTACATCCATGCTGACTGGGTCATGGCTCTGGAAACCTGGCCTCTGGGTGTACCTGTGGTCTATATACCTATTCACTAACTGAAGAAACTGGCTGTGTTGGCTTGATTTAGGTGTCCCCCATAAACTTAGGTGTTCTGAATTCTAGATTCCCCAGCTGATGGTAATTGGAAATTAAAGCCTCCTGGAGGAAGTGTATTGTTGGGGGTGGGCTTATGGCTGTTATAGCCAGTTTCCCCATGCCAGTGTTTGGTACACTCTTCTGTTGCTATTGTCCATTTTGTTGGCCAGGGGGTGATGGCCACCCTCTGCTTATGCCATAATTTTCCCCTGCCATCATGTAGCTTCCCCTAGAGCCTGTAAGCCTAAATAAGCCTCTTTTTCCTATAAGCTGCTCTTGGTTGGGTGATTCTACAAGCAATGTGAACCTGACTGCAACAGTAAAATGCTAATGAGGAGTGGGATTGCTGCTAGACACCTGACTGTGTGGCTTTTGTGTTTTGTAGTTGATTTTCAAGAGGAATGTGAAAAGATTTCAAACCATGGCCTAAGAGATGCCTTGCAGTGCTATAAGTACAGCTTAATTAACTATTCTGGTCAGAGCTGCCAGACCTGAATGCTAAGAACTATGGTTTGAGGTTTGGCTTATGGGGGTAAGAAAGAGCTTTGCCTGGACTGGACTAGCAGTTTGTGTGAGAGGCTTGCTGTTATGTCCATGTCCTGAGAAGTTGCTCAGAGTTGCTTTGTGTAAAAATGAACTGGTGTGAGCAGAGGGTTATGGCACGGAAAGAAAAATATTTGGGCCTAAATTTCTGCCCCTTCACCTGAAAATTGTTTGAGAAATTACAACCTTTCAGAATGGGCTAGCAGACCTGCAGAATGTAGACTTTTTGAAGGGGACTGAATGGTCAAGGAGTGTCCTGTTCCTCAAAGTCTGCTTTATTCCCCCCTGGACTAACAAATTGGCACCCTACCTGGTATTGTGGAGTATAAGAAATTCTGGAAAGAGTATCATTGAGCTTGAACATGGTCATGTGTTTTGGAAATGGCCATGGGCAGTGTGAAACAGGTTTGCTGGGTGCCTGCATGGGGCCATGGAGATGAATTTGCAGTGGAGACCCAGTGGAGATGCCAAGTCCCCAAGATGGCTGCCAAGGAAAGCTGCCAGCCCTGATAAAGTTTTCCAGGACTGTGAGTAGCCTAGCTGGAGGGGAGGAATTGGAAGGCCCGAGACTTGTTGCTGGTTAGAATTATCAGACTTGGAGACTTGTCATTGGCTACAGTTGTTGACTTGAATCTACAGAGTTTGATGTTTGTCCTGGTTCTTTTAAATCTTCTCTTGGTTGAATATTTCTTTGCTATGCCCAATGCCACCTTTTGCAGTGTGAATGCCTTTTTTTCTGTGCCATTATGGTTTTTTTGAGACTAATTTTTTGATATTATGGCTAAGTTAAAAGATCTTGAACTGTGGGGATGCTTGAACATCATTGGGATTGATAAAAACTATGAGGACTTTTAAAGTTGAACTGAATGCATTGTATTTTATATCAAGTATGGATATCAGTTTATGGGGTCCAGGGGTAGAATGTGGTGGTTTGATTCAGGTCTTCCCCATAAACCTAGGTATTCTGAATGCTAGGTTCCCCAGATGATGGTAATTGGAAATTAAAGCCTCCTGGAGGGAGTGTATTGTTGGGGTAGACTTATGGGAGTTATAGCCAGTTTCCCCATGCCAGTGTTTGGCACACTCTCCTGTTGCTCTGGTCCACCTTATGTTGGCTGGGGGCGGTGGTGATGTCCACCCTCTGCTCATGTCGTCATTTTCCCCTGCCATCATGGCTCTTCCCCTCGAGCCTGTCAGCCTTAATAAACCTTTTTATTCCCACAAGCTGCTATTGGCTGGGTGATTTCTATCAGCAGTGAGAACCTGACTGCAACACTGTCCTATGTTCTTTTGGTACATGTTTTTCATCTTTGCTCACATTACCAATGGTGGCTCTGATTTGTAACACACATGGTAAGCTATGACTTTATGTGAACATAAGTTTTTAAATTTGAAGTAAAAATAAATTGTTTGATATCACCAAAATATTTCTAAATGAGAGCAGAGCATGGTGGTAGTGCACACATTTAATACCAGCACTTGGGAGGCAGAGGTAGGAGGACTGTCGTGAGTTCAAGTCCACCCTGTGACAGCATAGTGAATTCCAGGGCAGCCTGGATTAGAGCAAGACTATACCTCAAAAAAGAAATTGATAGACCTTCAATCCATGCCACCATGCGTTTTGATGATACACTCCCATGGCTAGTTTTCTCCTGGGTCCTGGGAAGGTGCTTGCTTCACGCCTGCTTCTAGTCTTCCCTCAGCATGTTGATTTCCAGCTATTAGTGAATGGCTTTTCTAGATTTGGATAATATTTATTTTCTTCTGTCATCCACCAGGTGGAATTGGAATATGCATATGTGTATTTAGATTTCTTCCCTCAGTCGTTTTTGATATGCATTAATGATTTAAACCTTTCTTTTAAATTGTAAAATGTATTCTATGAAAAAGCATAGTAACAAAAAAAGTAAATAATCATTCTGTGCTTAAATCAATTGGAACTAAAAAAAGAAAAAAAAATTAAATGTGTATTTATTTTCCATATTTAGTTTTCCATTGCTACCTGACTATACACAACTTATTCAACAGGGAGCTTCAGTCATGACCTTCCAGATAATGAAAAGAAAGTAAATTATCATTTGCTCAGCCAGTCCTCATCATAGCTCAATTGAGATATAATAATACAAGTTTGGGAGATCACAGACCAGCAAAGGAAATGATGGAACTTTGGGAACAGGAAGAAAAGTGTCGAGCACAGGAAGACTGAAAGGTCAGCCATGAGAACAGAAGATGAACAAGGGGATGTGGGTCACGAACCCCAAAATCCAGAGAATCATAAGAGAGAGTAAGAGGTCATAAGCAATAATTCCCAGTATGCTTAAAGAACATAAGAGTTTGGAAGAAATCCTAGCATTTAGTGACAAACATATATTTCATTGCTTCAAAGGAAAGATATTAATAAAAGCGGGAGCAAAAGTCAGATTGCAAATTTCACAGGACATAAAATGCATTGAGGTAGTTTGGGAAATAATCCTGATGCAATAAAAATGATAAATGTGGTAGGACGTTATAGGCTGAGGATGGAAGGATCATATTTAATCTATAAATGATCATTTATTTATGACACTGGACAAATTAACTAATACTTAACCATCTTGATATTAATTAGTTCGTTAATAAAACATGAACTAAAACTGATAATAAATACAGGTGCTATGATTTTAACAAATATCACTATTTCCCTACTTAAAAAGAATTAATGATCATTCCTATATATAATTTATAATCTCATATAAATTATAAATTTATATAAATGACATGTAAATTATATCATTAATTACATATATAAGAGGTAATTTTAAATTCTGTTACATACTATATGTACATGAATATGATACCAATATTCTTATATATAAATAATTAAAGATATATATATATAATATAATTTGCATATAATATATTAGTATCTAATAGCTATATGAATTATATATATAAATATATCCACATATATATGTAATTATCCATAAACAAATGTGTATATGGGTAGAAGCATATTTTGTGGCCAAATAAATAATAATACAACAGTGAGACTATATATATATATATATATATATATATATATATATATATATATATATATATATATATATATATATATGAAATAGAAGGGAAGAGTAGGTATGAAACAGAATGATACAAAACAGTTGTACAATTTTGGAAAAAAGATGAATTAATACTTCTATAAAAATGAAACCATTTTGATTCAATGTAAAAAAGAGTAATAAAAATACAGGCTTATATTAATTAGCTTTCTTTTTGATAATTAATTTTGAAAGAATAAAAATTTAAAATTAAAGGACAGAGGATGAATTGTGAGATATATGCACTAAAAATGATTATATTTGGTATCAGAACAGTAAGGACAGCAAAAGTTTATTAAGGAAAATAGTATAATTTCAAAGTTGAAATTAGCAACATTTCAATGATAATTGATTGTACCAAGGTTGGTTAATTAAATTTTCTTTGATGGTAAAATGCAAATTTCATGGGCCTGGAGAGACGGCTCAGCAGTTAAAAGTATTTGATTGCAAAGCCTGAACACTTGGGTTCAATTTCTCAAGTACCCATGTAAAGCCAGGTGCACAAGGTGGCACATGCATCTGAAGTCCCTCTGCATTGGAAGAGGAAGCTGGAGTTCCAATTCTCTCTCTTTCTCTCTCTCTCTCTCCCTCTCCTTCACTGTGTCTCTCAAATACATAAGTAAATATTTTAAAAAGTAAATCTCTGTTAAGATCTATGCACTTGGGAAGGTAAACATGCATTAGGAAGGTTAAAACAAATTTATCATGATTTATGAAGAACAAAAGATGTATATTGATTTAGTTGCAAGCTTATATCTCCCAGAAATCCCAGACATTCAAGACAGTGACTTAGGGGACTGAAAAGGAGACATTTGTACTCCTGTTTCATGTGCTCAGGGATCAGGCGGAGACAGTTATGCCCTGAAAGCCAGTGCTTACCTTATTGCTCTGCTTTCCCATGTTTTAGCTTTTCATATCGAAGCATTCATGCCCTTCTACTCCTCGAATAACCGTTACTTCTGAAGTAGGTTGTGTCCATCTGGAAGACAGTGCCAGCCAGAAATGGAAGTGATGAGACAAGAATTGTCAGGGTGTTCTCCACTTGTCCTCACTGTATTTTTCTGTTCCTCTGCATGATTCCAAATTATCTTCTCCTTTGAACCTTAGTCATAACCTTGCAATTAAGACTGAAGAAACAATATCTCTTTAGCTATTGGACTGAATAACCTCCACATAAATAACTATTTTCAGCAACCAATTGCTGGAAGGTTCAGTTTTACGCTGACTCACCATATGTAGAAATGGAAACAGACAGGGATTGGAATATTTAACACATTTCATATTCTCGATTCTGGTTCTTGGAGCTTGACTTGTGGATGATTCCTGCCTGGTTGAGTGAAATTAAAAAAAAGGCAGATGAGCGTGGCATTTGCTGCAAGTGTTTCTTGAAAATTCTTGAAGACATTCATTGCCTACTGATGTGGCATAGGTCTGCTCTGTAATATACCTCCACATGGTGCTGGAAATGCTCCCGATTTTCACATACTCCAGAATCTCTCTATGTTTTTACAACTCTATGGTTATTAAGAATGTCTAATCTCTTGGAACAATGGGGATTCTAGAAATCTAGTGAGCAGATAATCAAGGAAGCGTCGATTCTAAATACAGTTAGGTGCTCCGTGTGAATCTGGGCTACTCTCCCATTCTGTTCCATGTACTTGCTTTGGGGTTTGGGTGCTGTATGTATTTAGTAACATCTTGGAGCAGCTTTCATGCAATTGCATTGAAAATGAGTGTTCCCCTTAGATCTACTGTAACTTGATATACTGAACTGGCATATCAGTGTGGTTTCTATGCTCACTTCTTTGCCCAGATGACATTGATTACTATTACATAGGTATTATCGGTCAGCTATTTTTTTTCTTATTTAGCTTCTTACTCACTTTTGTTATTGTTTCTATATGAACACTATTTTTTTCAAGGTTTATGGGCTTTGATTTATATGTAAATATTAAGGTTGTCAATACTGCCTGTCTTTTAAGTCTCTTGTAACAAATTTTGCAGTGAGTACATACCAATGATGAAAATGACATCACTTCATTAATTGTTTTCATTATGAATGTTTGTACTATTTTATTAGAGAATTACCAAAGAGTAAAATATCTCAAAAATATTGTTTCGGTATTTAAACTTTAAACTTTAATTCCAGAAAAGTGGGTTTTATTTCCATGAAGCTTTTAGATAATTCAGGTACAGCTCTTATCCTTTGCAATTATGGGCAAATATCCCCTTTCTTGTATGCTGCATGTAGGAGCACCTATTCCATTTACTTTCTTAACCTTTGCTCTTGTCTTGGTAGCAAATAATCCATATGCAATATAAGCAATGTTTTTATCTTTTCAATATAAATAAACCTTTGTAATATAATTTTGCTTCCCTTATTAATTATATTTTTCATTTAGTGTATGCAGTTGTCTTTATGCTAATGTACACTTCCATGAGCAGATTGTTTTTCCTCTTTATATCCTTGAGCCAAAGGAAGCAAAAAGTTATGGAGCTTTCATAAGCCATTAAGAATAGCGGATTTCCCCTGAGACAGTACTTACAACAAGATTGTGGCCCCACTTCAGGAGTTGAGGTATTGATGTACAAGACAAGCAGAGCGCTCCAGTGACAAGTACCATGGTCATGCTGAAAATGATACCTGGAAAATGCAATCTGATATGCTAACATGACAGTAAGTTTGCATGATCTTTTGACAAGTTTTGTTTAAAGCAAAGAAACCCATTTGCTTCCAGTTCTCTGCTTGCCTAATTAATCCATCCTAGTTCATTTTTAAATATATAGGATGGCGATAGGGACAACTAGAGCAAGTATTTCATTGGCTTAACTCCTTCTACACATGCTAATAGTGTAGCAACAATTTTCTGATAGCTTTTCTTCCAGCTCCTAGTGGCTGCATCTCTCCATGGAGAGCCCATATCCTCACAATTTAAGATGACCTCCACTACTCAAACTTTATACTTAGATGTCCTCTTACATTAAACATACTGAAAATTGGGCAGCTCAGACTCTAATTAATTTAATATGTTTAATAGGTTTAAGAGAATCTAAAAAAATATATAGTAGAAGGCTGGAGAAATGGCTTAGCACTTAAGGCACTTGCCTGTGAAGCCAAAAGGCCAAGGTTTGATTCCTCAGGATCCATGTAAGCCAGATGCACAAAGAGTTCATTTACAGTGGTTGGCAGCCCTGGCATGCCCATAGTTTCTTCTCTCTCTCTCTTGCTCTTTCTGTCTCTCTCAAATAAATAAAATTAAACTTAAAAGATCAAAAAATATACTAGACCTACTTGATTCCTGGATAAGAATGCTATTCAAATCACATTTTAGTATCATAGAGAAAAGGAAAGTTAGTAACCATAAAAAGAGCAATTAAAATATGTACATCTTCAGGTGAAATTGCCTTCGATGATTCATGTAATGCATTAGAAATATAAAGCATGGTGTTAATTTATTTTCTAATTAAACATACAGTTCTTTTTTTTTATTTCAAGATCTCAAGAGTCACTTATACCCCTAGGCTGTCAGATGATCCAGAAATTAATTCAAATCACAATTATAACTTTCATTTTATGTCTTTGTTCTTTGAGAAATCTATTACATTTAACTATATCTAAAATAATTAAAAGCTGCTGTGACAGTATATCAGATAGAACACTATGAAAAGTTCTATATGGTTCTTTCCAAGCCATTGAATTAAATCCATTTGATTCTCTTTTTGAGCCATCCATTCTGAGTAAGATGAGGATTTCAGAAAACAGACTCTGGGCAGACGGGTACTGCGCACGTGTTTACTTATGACACCTGAGAACAGCTCAGCCATCCGGCATGGTTTGCAGCTGTACAAGAAGCTCTGACCCTTATGGCAATTTCTTGCTCTGAAACCAGGGGTAAATTTCTAACCAGCAACACATAATCATACACATTCCAAGAGGCAGGGTTGTTTATTTTTCATTCTGTCAGGTTAGATTTCTTGGTCAACTCAATGCATCTTGAAGCTATAAAACAATTGAAACTTCTAACCTGTGATTGAACTCCACGGGGTGGAGAGGAAACACTGTTCATAATGTGCTCCTGGCAGAAGCAAAGTGCAGGGTAAGTGAACTAAGGTGACTCAGATTTCAGCACACAGGAAAACTTTTCCTGCATTTTAAGGTTCAGGTAACCTTACTGCTCATCTCACTGAAATTACTTATGCTAAGGACAAATAAAAAGAACAACAAAATAACATGTTGTTGTTGTTGATTTTACTTTGCCAGAGTCATTCCATGTCCTCCCAGTAACTGTAACCATTCTGCTTGGAGAAGGCAAGTTGAAAGCATGTCTGCACAGTTCAGTCTCCTGTATCCTGGTGCTTGATCCCTGAGTCCCCTGCACATCTAAGGCCATAAAGAAAGAAATGGATATCTTTGGAGACCATAACACGAGCTGGGAAAACTCAATCCTTATAAAATCTTACATTGGAAATTACATTACTTTCCAATTGCTGCTGAAAAAAAACTCTACATGGCTCATGGCTCACAAATGTATTGCCTCATCATTGTTAAAGTTGTAAGTATAAAATGGATATTTTTAGCTAGCATCAAGGTGTTTTAGGATTGGAATCTTCTTCTGGAAACTCTGATAAAGAGTGTATCGCTTGCCTCTTTCAGAGGTCACCCGCTGTAGTACTCATCCTCCTGTTGCTGGGACAGAACACTGGACCAGAAGCAGCTTATAGGAGGAAAGGGTTTATTCAGGTTTCCAGTTTCCAGGGGAAGCTTAGTGATGGCAGAGTAAGCTTGCTCACTTCAGAACACATCCATGGGGGAGAGGGAGAGAGAAGAGAGAGAGTGAGAGAGAGAGAGAGAGAGAGAGAGAGAGAGAGAGAGAGAGAGAGAGAGAGAAGTGTAAACTACCTTTGAACACACAAAAGTCTAGACTCATCAACCTCAAGGTCCATCCTCCAAAACCCACCTCCCACAAGACTTCATCTCTCAAAGACTTCACCAGATTTAGAACTAAGTAAGAAGCTTAATCAAAAATACCTGAGCTGGGTGTGGTGGCGCACACCTTTAATCCTGCACTCAGGAGGCAGAGGTAGGAGGATGATCACAGTGAGTTGAAGATCACCCTAAGACTACATAGTAAATTCCATGTCAGTCTGGGGTATTGTAAGACTGTACCTTAAAAAACTAAAAAACTACAAAAAAAAAGTAAAAAAGTAAACAAACAAAAAATGAGGCTAGGGAAACATCTACATTCAAATCACCTCATCCACGTTATAGGTACTGGTTTAACTCCATCTCTAAAGTTAGCAACTTTATTACATTTCTCATTTTCTAATTCTTTTAAGATGGCATTATGCTCAACAATAAATATAGAATAATTTCCTCTTTTTAAAATCCTTAGCAATCGCATATACTGTCTCCTTCACTGCATAACATAATGCATTCCTGCATTCAGGGTTTGGGATGGGCATATATTGAGCAACGACATTTTACCTTCAACAGGCAGAACCTTGTTCTACATTGGAAACTGAACTTCAGAGTTCCGAAATGACCTGTCAGTCAGTCTTTTATTCTTAAGTCTTCTTAATTACATCCATAATGCCCTCTCTATTGTATGACACTGATGTGTTCTGGTCCAATTCTCTTTATCTAGAGTTTATGGAATATCTGATAGGATGCTGGAAGCAATACAACATCTGGCTCTTTCCTTATGGAATATATTTATCAAGGGTAAGAGAAAAATACACACCTGCAAAGATAGTTTGATTAAAGTTTCTCTTTCAATTGCTTGAACATGTTGTGTTTTTATGCCAAAAGATAAATAATTACATTTGACTGAGAAAGGCATTAAATTGATTAAACAGAAATTGATTGTTTTATCTATTCTTGGGGTAGTTTCTAAGATCAGGTTAACATTAAAACTAAACATATAATATGGGAGTTGGTCTCATTCTGCCAAGTTAAGGAATCCAAAATTCTTCTGTTTATGTCAAGAGCATAAAATATAATTATAATATAACATAATATTCATTATGAACTATAAGCATTACCAAGAGTAAAACATGCTCCATAAGAGGAATTGTAAATTTCCATGCTAATTAATAACTTTTAAAAAATATCCAACTTAATTTCAAACTTGGCCTTCTTGTATTGAGGAATAGGTAAGACACATTACTTCTCATGAAGTATAATGCTGTGAATTTGCTTTGGTGGAGAAATGATGAGAGATGAATGATTCTGGTACAAAGAAAGAAGTAGGAAATTCTTTTCCATTCTACTGAAGTCATATTGTCTTAACTTATTACTATTGTCTGAGAATCATTCTTTAAGAGTGAATTGTAGCTTATGCAAACCATTTTTCTGAAAGGTTTTTCATTATACTTGGACTATAGGCAATATTTTCCAAAATCGAGGAGAGTACATCATATATAAAGGATAAACTGAATAATGTGAACAAATTAAAGAATTTAATGGATACAGTTTATAAAGTTACTGATATTTTAGAAGTGAATCAGAGAATCAAATTAAATGAAGATCTTCTTGTACCTCATGAACATAACTGTTTGGTTGCATTCATCCCTAACTATAGTTTATGCTGACTGACACTGTCAAAAGAAAAGTGTGGCACAACACAAGTGTCCTGGAGAATTAAAGGCATATATTTTCTTCCTGTCCACTGATTATGTGCCTTTTACTCCTTGGTTAGCCAGACTCTGTGGTGGAAAATGCACTATTCAGCCATGTAGGTCGTTCCCACAAATCCTCCTGAAATTGATGACAGATAGTAAATAAGAAATAGGAGGAAATAAGACAAGATTAGGCAATCTATTACTCCCACTTAACTGAAATTCTAGCCTTTCTTAGAGTACTCTCCAACATTCTATAAACATATTTAATATATTTGCCTAGAAATAGAACTTACAGTAAAAATAAAGATTGCCTTCTAGTAATAAAAACATCACATTTGAAGCCTAAATTATTATTCTCTTTCTTCCCTTATCCTAATGAATGTGTATCATACAAATAATAAAAACTAATTCCCTTTTACATCAACAAATTATAGATGAGCTAGACCCTGCTAGAGATCTTGTTTGATCTCCTATTATTCATCACTTGTTTCAATGCTTACATAATTTACAGGGCACCACAGAGCGAAAATGTGAGACCTCTTTGTTCACAAGCTACTAAGAATTCCATGACAGAGAGAACAAATCATTAAGCCAAGTAAACAGTTCTTATGAATTCAGATCTCTTTGTTACTGAACAAGTTGTGTCTTCATGTAGTTGGCCTTCCATATTAGTTATGAGATTTTTTAGTTAATTCTTAAATGCTATGCATCTAATCTGGCCCCACTATTGAACTATAAATTAGGTAGGACTCAGTTTCTTCTTATTTTGTTTTCTTTACATCTACATGTTTAGAATTGACTTGAGAACATAAAAATACCCCTAGATCTGGCAATATGGTTCAGCAGTTAAAAGGACTTGTGTGTAAAGCCTGCTAGCTTGGCTTCAGTACAAGGCACACATGTAAGCCACACACAAGAAGTTGGACAAGCGCCTGGTATCCCTTTGCAGTGGCAAGAGGTTCTCTCTGGCCTCAATAACTCACCACCATCTACGCAAATAAACAAAATATATAAGACCCAAAGTGCTAGAGAATTAAAATCAGTGAATAAAATACATTCCTTGTTTAATTTCCTTGTACCCCACAAAACTTTGATCACAATTGTACCTTTGTTCATCATCCATCACATTTGGAAAGTGACTTTTCACTTTTATGTTTCTTCAGATTATTCATTGACTCAATTTATATTGTTCATATCTTTATGGTATTTCTTACAGATAAACACTTTATATCCAATCTTTTTTTCCTCAGTTTTCCAAACTCTATGTCTTAGGCCTAAAGTGTGAATGGAATTTGAAAAACTTTTTTTCAAATGTTCACAGTTAGGTGATGAAGATTTAAAGAAAGGCTGATTCAAGAGTTAGTTATGAATTAAAAAGCAGAGACATGATATAGAACAGAATCAGCAAGAAGTATTAAGTGTATGCTTACAAAATATAAATCAGGGCTGGAGACATGGCTTAGCAATTAAGGTGCTTGTCTGAGAAGCCTATGGACTCATGTTCAACTTTCTAGGCCCTAAGTAAGTCAGACACACAGTGACACAGCGGCCCAAAGTCGCACATGTGCACAAGTGACACACACATCTGGAGTTCCACCAACAGCTCCGACAACAAATTTCACTTCTGTTCCCAAGGCCTGTAACCCGGGAGAAAAAATGACAAAAGCTAGTCTTCATCTGACTGAAAGTACAAAGACAAATGTGCCCCAGTAGAAAAGAAGGGATTATTGATCCGGTTGCCTTTTCTTATACTTGGTCACAGATGCATTATATGGGAATACTCACAGCAGAGGAGCCCAGCTCATGTTTTCAGTCCAAAGAGCAATGTGGATCACATTCAAAAACACTCTCATGAAACTTGGACATATCCAGAAATTTTATCAAAATATCTATCTATCAAGCTGAAACACAGTACTTTTGCCATACAAAATCAATTGTAACAACCCTTTCAATTACTACATTAACATGTGTATATGTCTCTTCAAACCACAATTAATCTCCAAATAGAGATGGCTGTAAAGTACTAATTTCACTTTCCATGATATAGATACCCTGTGTACAATGAAAGCAAGCTTCTTCCCTAGAACAAGGAGAATATATGTCAAATCTGTTTTTTCCTAACAAGCCAGCTGCTGTGCAGTGTAAGATGGCAAAGATGAGACAATTCTGAGGCTTTTGTGACATTGTAACAGGAACTGTGGAATAAGAATATCACATTCTAAAGAATGGATTAGACTGTTGCCTTTAGTATTAATATTTTCCATTGCTAGTATTGTATTTGGTAAGCAGTCATGTGGGCCATACCTATCTTTATGTTCCTATTATTCACAAAGGCAGATTTCTAAATTTCCTTCCAAAATTTAATTGGAGGAAAGAAACTAGATCCTGTTTCTTCACTGTATACAAAAATGAAGCAAAAATGGATCATACTTTTGAACATAGGAGCCAAAACTGTGTTAAAAGTTTTTTGGAAATAGGACAAATACTTCAGGACATGCTAGCCCAGGCTGACCTGAAGTTCATTAGGTAACCTCGGGGTGGCCTCAAATTTTTGGGATCCTCCTACCCCTGCCTCCTGAGTCCTGGTATTTAAGGCATATGGCAGCCTGCCTGGAACTTTTTCTTCATTCAAACCAACATCTTTACCAGAACCTTTCTTAACATCGATATTTTTGTTGTCTGCTTGAAAAATCTTACAGCCATAAACTAGTTCCAAACTACTTCCACATGTTATGTCTCCACAGTGCTTCCTGGTAACAAATTTGTTTTAGCCAGTTTGAGCAACCATAATTCTTACAGAAATTAAGAGATCTTTTGCTGAACTGAAACTTTTAGGGGCTTGGTCATATGAAGGTAAGATGAATTATCACATCACATGACAGGCTATGTTGCTACATCTGATCCCTCATTTAATAATGGCCAATGCCCAAAGTCACCTGAGTGTCTTTGGATTTGGGAAGCATGTAATACTTTCTTCTACATGTGAATATCCAGTTTTACCACCGTATCTATTAAAGAAACCTTTCACTTAGTATGCTTTTACTGCTTTTGTTGATAACATGAGTTTGTTTTGGGGGATTTTCTCTTTTACAGAACAAATTCTTAGCCAATTATCTTTAAAGAGAGTAACCTGGACAAATGTATATTTGGTAAAGACACGTGGCAAGAGTAATCCTAATTTTGTTTTTGTATATTAATATGATAAAACACAATAAACTCATCTTCTATTGGAAAGCATCAGCCTGAGTTTTGTCCTTGGGAATTGGAAGGTACACAAGATACAACTCCTAGACAAAGGAATGAGGTTGGCAGTTAAAGTAAGGGTTTTAGTATGTGTCACATTACTCTAACAAAATACACGAATCTGGGTAACTTGTAAAGAATAGAGAAAGTTTTTCAAGAGCACATAAGTAGACATGAACTGAACTGGTAGTTGAATATTAGCCATTTATTGTCTGAAAACTAATCATTAACCTTCATTCCATTGTATACATCAAGCTTTCTGTATAAGCACTGTATAGGTAGAAAAGAGTGAAAAAGATCAAAGGCAATAAAGACAGTCATGTGAAGAGCAGAATACTCTCATTGGAAATAGTTGAGAAAAGCAGCTGAAACCGGAGGAGAGCCAGGTTGCCCTTGTAGAGCAAAGCATCCAAGCACAGCAAAGGTCAGAGCTGCTCATTGTGGTTAGGTGTGACGCTGCCTTGTTTTTCCCAGTGTGAAATGTCTGGAGATTTTTCAAGGAAAGTGTCATGTGTACTACTTTTCCAACTGGGAATTAACAAAGCACAACATGCCACAAGGAAAGGTGTGCCCGAGACAAAGCAAACTTGCATACTGTGAGTTTGAAATGAGGGAAGGTACAATAAGTCCTGCCGAGCTCTGAGGCACACGGACAGTGGGAGAGCAGTGTGATGCAAAAGAAAAACTGAACTGGGGAGTGTGACTTTGTGACTTTTAACTTCTGCCCTTGATCACGGACTTTACTTGGCTCAAACTTCTTTTTTAAGAAGTAGTGCAGCCTGCTGGTTATCATTTGTATTATGAATTTAAATAGATTGTAACTCAAATGTTAGTTGTAATTTGTTGGGTTTGTTAATGCAATTTGAAAAATTCTCATCCCTTAATAGGGAAATTTGCACAAATTAGTTTTCATATATATATACATATATATATCTTGTCATATATTGTCACAGATCATAATATCACTAAACTGTAGTATCTAATTTATTGATAAATAAAGGTACTGAGGAAAATATGCTGGTTAAATAAATTTAAAGGCTAGGATTTCAATCTTAGTATTAAATATGCATAAAACACTACTTTCTCAAAGGAGCAATATCTCTACTTTAATAATATTTTTGGAAGATATATGAATTTGACAGTGTCTTTTAAAATTCTAGCATAAACATTGTTATAATGCAACAACTTTCTAATGAGTTAGCTATGGTATTGAGGAATATAGTCTTTATTGCACAATTTAATATGATTTTCAAATTCAGCATAGTAGAAAGATTTACAACCAAGGTCTTAGAAAAGTTAATAAGAGGCAAGCACTAGAATTTAAATCTTCAGCTTTCCATGACTTTTCTCTACTTGCTTGAAAAATAGGACTTTTTTTCATGGCCAATATGGTAATAAGATAACTGGTGATTTAGATAATCTCTGGACTGCTGCTTCCAATAAAATATTAGTATCACTAATTCTGTAATGAGTTTTCTTACCAAAAGATTTGGCTACATGTACTAACTACAATATCAGAAAAAAATATGCTTTTACTATTAACTCTTACCATACTTGTTATGATTAATAAACTATTGCTTAAAGACACTTAAAAAACTTTTCAGCCAAATTATTCAAATTGGATCTCAATTTAATCTATCACTAGGTCTCATATTTTTGTCTTTGTTTTTCCAATAGTAAAATACATGTTTAAGGAAAAAATAAACACAGATTCACAATCTAGTAAATATATTAAAAACTTGCCTGTAGTCTAAGTCGAGTTGTTGAAATATGACAAATACTGATGAGGGATTTATTAATTCTTTGCTCATATGATTGCTAGATTCTTCCAGTGAGCATTTAAAATCAGAATTAGATTTTAGAAGAGAAAAATATTCTGAAGTTGAAAAATCAAGAATTTCTAAGGATCTCCCAGAAACAATTGTGCCTTAGTCTTAAAAGTTGAGGTATATGTTTAGTTCTCAAAGCAAATCAAGTAAGCTATTAAGATAGAACAGTAATGACCTTTTAATAGTAGCTTCAATAGAAAATTTTCTTCACCTAATTATCAAAAAAAGAAGCAGAACAACAATGGCAAGGCAATGGGGAGATTTATATCTCAAATCATCCAGAGAAAAGCTGTCTTTAGCCAATGAAGAAAATGCAGGTACTCTAAAAATGAGCTTCACGATTTTGTCTCCAGGAAGAAAACACTGCAGATAGATACTCTCACAGAGTTCCAGTAAGAAGCCAAAGGCTCTCCTTTATCTTTAAATTTTAGCGTATTTTATTTATTCAGTGTGTATGGTTGTGCTTATGTTTGTGAGGGTGTGTGCTTGCTATGGACCAAGGTCAAATTCAATTTTCGGTAGGTCCTCAGATTCCAGTTTACTTTTGAGGCAGGTTATCTCATTGTTCATTGCTCTACCTGCAAGCTTCCAACACTTACCCATTATCCCTCACCATCTCACTATCAGGTCACTGGGATTATAGAAACCCACAACTGCTTCATCTGATAAGCACTTATCCATTGAGCCATCTTCCTAGCCCAAAACATCAAATCTTTTAGGATCTCTTTTGTTCAGGAGCTTTCAAAGAGAGGTTAAAAATAACTGGGTATCATATGAATTAGAGATAATTAAATAATGTAGCAAGATATTAATAATTCCCTAAAAAATGTATAAATAAATAAGAAAACCTTAAAAAAATTGTTTAATATCAGTAATATTGGAAGACCTTGAGTTAGAAAGCACACAATATTCAGAACTATTCAGTGGTTGGAACACAGAGACGTCTAGAAGCTAGGAGTGGTGAGAGGTGAGCAGAAGAGTTGGGTGTGCATGTCCTCTGCTGAGGAACCAAGGAGAGGAGCTTGGACGTGTAGTGCTCTGCGCACACTTTGAAGAGGACATCGAAATGGGTGCATTGCACCTGACAATGCAGTGAGCAGGAGAGAGGGCTTCCAGCTTCGTTTTGCATTAAAAAAAAAATCTAACGAGGGCTGGAGAGATGGCTTAGCGGTTAAGCGCTTGCCTGTGAAGCCTAAGGACCTCGGTTCGAGGCTCAGTTCCCCAGGTCCCACGTTAGCCAGATGCACAAGGGGGCGCACGCGTCTGGAGTTCGTTTGCAGAGGCTGGAAGCCCTGGCGCGCCCATTCTCTCTCTCTATCTATTTGTCTTTCTCTCTGTATCTGTCACTCTCAAATAAATAAATAAATAATTTAAAAAAAAATCTAACAAGTGCTCAAGTTATAAACATCGCTTACACCCTAGAAATCAAGCTTTCTATGTCATTGCCACATGTAAAAAGAAACAGAGGCAGATTTTCTCATAGAAATATGCAAAGATTCAAACCTATCCTTCTATTTTAATTGTCTCAGTCTGTTTCAGCCTATTCATGCTGCTTTCCTAAAGGCCCCTGGAGAATGGTAGTATAATGGCATTATTACTGATGTAAAAGACTTTGACCTGCAAATATGTCCTATTGATATCATCATAAATATGTTGTATCAATTATATCAACAGTGATGTCTCATATTTCAATCTATCTAAATAGCAAATAACGGACACATTTATGGCCTGATTGACAAGACAATAAAACTAAGATCAAATGAAATGTAATAGCAGTACTGCAAACTGAAGAGTCACATGGCAACATGGATCTACTGTCCATAAGGGCCGAACAGTGTGGGTATTCTACAGATAAAGGGAAAAGAGTTAAAAGAACCCAAAGGAAAATCAGGACAACATGCTCTCAGTTTCAAAAGGAAGTCAAAAGGACATGCTGTCAGTTCAATCACATGTCTTCTAACAAAAAATAGGAGCTTGACAGTATCAAGAGATTTATACAAAAGTTCAGTTCACCAGGAGCCACATAAAGCCAGACGTACAAGGTGCACAGTCATCTGGAGTTCCTTTGCAGTGGCTAGAGTCCCTGACATGTCGATTCTCTCCTTCTATCTGCCTCTTTCTGTCTCTCTTTCAAATAAATAAAAAAATTTTTTTTAAGAAATTGTTGTGATTTTTGTCTAGATATTGTCTAACCATTAATTTACTGTGACACCCAATTACAAACCTAGCCCACATATCTACTTGATGGCAGGAACTGGGCAGATGACTGAGTGGATGAAGTGCTCCTGGCACAGCCTTGAACATGCGGCTTCAGGCCCAAGACTCCACATAACGGCCAGAACCTCTGCTGTGCTTCTGTTATCCCACACTCCCAAGCCAAGGGGCTAGGTAGAGAGAGAAGAATTTCCTGGAAGCTTGTGAGTGTGAGTGGAAGAGTGAAAAACAACAGAGCCTGTCTCTAAGTAGGTTAGACCACAAGTTGCTTGGACAGATATCCGTCGTTTCTCCCAGTCGCCCGTGTAGCACCTTCTGGCACTAGACATGCTGTCTGGGGACTGACAGTCTCCTGGCTTCCAGCCATGCCATTCCATTTTACGTGCCAGCTGCATATGGTGTCTTCAGCAGCAGGGTTTTACCACTGACCTTTGGTGAATCATCAAGTACTCTGACAGACCTATTTGTTTCTATACTGTCCAATATATTACAAAAAACTAGGGAACATACAAAGACACTGCCAAGTTTGAACCATATCCATATCTTAGGGAGAAAAACATAGTCAAAAGAAATTGTTATAAGTCGGTCTACCTGTTGAAGTTAGCAGACAAAATAATTTGAAGAGGTTCTTACAAATACATTTTAAAAGATGAAAAAAAAAATGCTATGCTTAAAAATGATAAGAGAATATGTAAGCAATGATATGTCCATCAGGGACTTCAATATAGAAGATGGTTTAAAAACGAACAGGCAGGGGCTGAAGAGATGGCCTAATGGTTAAGGGACTTGCCTGCAAAGCACAAGGTGGTGTATACAACTGGAATTTGTTTGTAGCAGCTGGAAGTCCTGGAATGCCCATTCTCTCTCTGCTTCTTTCTCTCCCTCCCTCCTTCCCTCCCTCAAATAAATAAATAAAAATAAAATACTTTTAAAAAACTAAAGTAATCACTGATCAGGTTCAGTAACAGATCTGAAGAGGCAGAACACAGAGCCAGTTAACTTGATCTTATTTGAAAAGAAATTACCCAATATAAATAACACCTTGCAAAAACTGAAAGAAATATGAATAAAACTGCTGAGATGTGTACAATAGCCTCCCATATAGCAATAATGGTAGAGATTATAAAGTAGAAATGAAGAATTAATTAATAAAATTTATCCAAAATTGATCATATTCAATCACAAAATAGACTATCAGCAAATTTCTAAAATAAAGTCAAAGAGGAAAGTATGAAAATATTGCAAGAGATGACATCACTCACAGCATTACAAAGAGCATGCATTTTCTCTTAACCAGGAAACGTGGAGGACAGGCAGCTGTGCAAGTTACATATAGTCACCGAAAAGCCAAAGTGGAGAGTCCTGGTTACTTATACTTCCAACTACATAACTGCAGGAAAAAATAGCTATAGGAAGAAAGTCTACATAACTATATAATAGAGTCTGTTGATTCCAACAAAGCCATATTTGTTCACATCTGCCTTCCTAAAGATCTATTATCAATGCCCTTGGATTTTGTATTGATTAGTGGAAATTAATATTGATGAACAATACTGACAAATATAGTTCTATTCCATAACTTGATAAAGAGTTTATACGCAAACATAAATTTTAAGTATTATTAATCACATTAGTGATAGTATTTATTTCATAAAATTTATAATTGCACAAAATTTTCACAAGTAAGTAGTCAGTGATTTCCACATACACGTTTTTATCCCTGGAGTGGTAACAACTGATAGCTTTTTGGCATTGTTGTGTTTTATATGTTAATATCTTTATTAAATCTATTTTAATCTAAGAAAAGAAATCTTTACTGTCAAAGCATCCCCCTCTAGTAACATTTTAAATAATAAAAGAAATAATGCATAATGAGGATATCAAATTTGAGTATTACCTTCCTGATAACTCTATTCTTTGAATTGCTTTACAGGTAACAACTAAATACTGCTTAGGATTTTTTTTTTTAAGTCTGTGTATTTTCCAAATTAAAGAAGTTATTACACAAAGTAATCCACTTATTTTTTAAACATTTTTTGTGGAAATTAATATCTACTCTCAAACCATTCCAGACCAATATTTGTGGAGCATCATCCTTTGGATTAACCACATGTGTTTTATTGAACCCTTTATAGTTTTAGCCTTCAGGCTTCTCAAGGATTTCAGGTAGAAATTTTACAAGGCCTTTAGTTTTAGGAGGTTTACCACCAAGCTTTAAGTATGAACTTCACAGATTGTATGGCTGAGATTAATGAGAATGAACAGAAACAGCAGTACACGTTCAAGTTCTCTGTAAAGAACTAGCTAAGCTATACGGATATATAACAAACAGTTGATATGTGGCACAAGTAGAAATATGATGGCATATTAAAACATTACAAATAGCTTACAGGTATGGAAGAGAAAAATGATCCATGCTGGCTTCATGGAGGACAGCATTAAGAATGGAATATTGGATGGATTGCGCAAAGAGAAAATGTCTCACAAATCTATAACGATTTGTTTATGAGCACAAATGAAAAAGTTGTTTTTATAGCCTATAAAGAAAAATGTAGCTGTCATAACTTTACCACATCAATCGGCCTAAATCTTCTGAAGCTTAAGCAGCTGCTACTATTGGTCTCTGCCCTCCACATATGCCACAAACTAATAGTAATGCGAGGAAGTTGACATCCCAGCTCTTCGGTCAAATAGACAAATGAGCTGTGGGCTCATGGAAGCTTTAAATTTAGATAAAGAAGACTTGGATTATGTAGTGTGGAAAGGGAGGAAACTCACATTAAAGGAAGGATCAAGTGCTATGACGACCACTTGGGGAAGGATGAACAACCAAATGAACCCATGTGGAAGTAGACCATGAAGAGTGTTTTTCAGAAAAAGAGAAAAAAAAAATGAGTCAGATACACAGAGACAGCAGGGCAGAAATCTCAACTATTACTAGGAAACTCTACACCCATGAAGAGAGGAAGAAGGAATGACTACACTCACAACTAATAATCCTTTTTCTCTTTTCTAGCTGATATGTCACTTCTGCAAATGGAATAGTACTTATTCTCATTACTATAAATACTAAACTCTGGTGATAACAGTTTTTTTTCTTAAAAAAATACTTGTGTCTTATGTGTGTTATCTATTTGATGTGTATTTTAAATATTTTAGATTAGACCTTAGAAAAATCTGTATTTTTCTTATTTTTTCTTTTATTTTCACATTTTAAGTATGACATTAATTTGTAGTTTTATTTTAATATTTTTAAAATTTCAAATAGACTATGGAACCAGCTTTATATATAATCACAACTACACATGGTAACCTGAAGATTATAGTTGGACTATACTCAAATACAGGAAAACTGGAAGTAAGAATCACACAATTTATAGGATGAAAAGATCAACATGAAAACATGCACAGATATGTTAGAATAATTACTATTCACAGCTCAGTTTGACCTTGAGACAAAATAGCAATCAGGCATGGATGTGGGAATTCAATTACGGCATTGGTAATCTGAGCCTTTAACAAATGCTACAAATGCTATTTCTTGAATCATTCTCTGGTTTGAAAATCAGTTAATAAAAGACTCACTTGTATTCTTAAAAAAGAACCATGGAACATATAGACATAGCAGGAAATGTGAGGCTCTGAATCTCTACAATCTATAATCTTTTCAGTTTGTTAGAATAGGTCTGTTTGTAATTACAAGAAACTGAGAAAGTCAAACTTTACCAGCAAACTTCTCTTACTACCCTAAAACAACATAGGTTTGAAATATAAAATATATGAATTTTGGTGAAGAATTCTTGTTATAACATCTTATGTACTCTCGAGGGACATTATCGCTCTGTGATCTTCTAATTTACTTATTTTATTATTGTTTTAAGACATGTTTAAAAGGATAACAAATTACATATCCATGGGGATACATTCCCTTTTGACAGAGAAGTTTATCATCAAGCAGCTACAGGTGCATACCACAGGAAGAGGTA
The DNA here is from genome assembly GCF_020740685.1 of Jaculus jaculus. Taxonomy (NCBI): domain Eukaryota; kingdom Metazoa; phylum Chordata; class Mammalia; order Rodentia; family Dipodidae; genus Jaculus; species Jaculus jaculus. The sequence continues at coordinate 172,098,158 of NC_059105.1, read as the reverse complement.
AACATGATCGTGTGGATTTAATAACATGTGTCCCTGTGAGGCTCCACCCCCATCAGGCCCTCCATCTGTTCCATAGGTCTTCATTTGTTTGCACCTTGAGATCAAAGCATTAACCTAAAATGGATAAGTTTGACACTAGGAAAGGATAATTAATCACATTGAATATAATTAAAATATTAACAAAGACTAATATTGTCAAATTGATTCAAAGTGATTTTGGCTAGTTCTATAATGATAAGACTAGTTAACATCCCCAAACAAAAATATCCTCACTGGTTAAAACCAGTATTAGGAACATTGCCAATAATTATATTAATAATGTAGCATCACTTGTCTTATGTATTTTCTAACATTTTAGAAAACATGACTTTGAAGGTAAAATTCTCCTTTAAGTGGATACTGAAGTAAGTTTTGTCTGGTAACAGAAAAGACTACTTTTTTACTAATTTTGATAATAAAGAGAAAGTAAGAAAATGAATTATGATGCAAAATAAAAATACTATGTGTAAATAATGTCTACCAATGAGTCTGATTTCCCACTAGTAAGCTCTTCCCTCTTGCTTAAGTAAATTGAAATGTTAGCTTTGATATTCATAGCTAACACATAGACTGAACCAGGAGACAAGTGATCAGGGAGTAACATGACCTAGTGATGTTCTCACTTCATAATCTATTCTAAATTATGTCTAGTTTATAATATGTCCTCTTTTCTAGCTTTCTTAAAAGTAATTTATCCCCCTGATCTAAGTATCATATTTTCAAAAATATAAATAAATTGTATCACATTCTAATGTCTGATGATTCACATGTACTATATTTGTGGAAGATGCCCAGTGAAATCTGTGTAGACTTGGAGAGATAGGAACTGGATATAGAGCATACCAATTCTTTGAATTTGACCTTGGGTACTGCCTCCAGAATCTTTAGAGCCTAATCTTGCTTTACATAAACAAGAAATGTAGCTAACATGGATTAAACACCATTTTCATTAAAAATGAAATTATTACAAATAACAATTTATCCTCTTTAAATATAAAATCAGTGTTTATCAAACACATTTATTTCGCAAATTTTAAAATTTAACTATGAGGATAGTAAATGCAGTGGAATAATATGAAGAAGGAAAAACTAATGAAAAACCATGCTGGGCATTAGTAGAGATATAACACAAGATATCTTGTTCAGTTGTTTCAATTAGAGTTTAGTTAGATGACAGAAACTCTCAATACACTGAAAGAGATAAATTTAATATTAACAATCATAACTACTATAATAGGATTAACCATGAAATTACACAAGGACGTTTAAGAGATTCAGAATTAGTGAATGAATCAAGTACATTCTACCACAGATTTGGGGAACTGGTTCATTATTGCCCACCACTGCAACAAGTAAACCAACCTGAATGTTCACTTTTCCAAACGTCACAGGATGGTTCATGAGACCATTAAACTCCACACTATCAGACCTCCCTTTCCAATACACCACAAGCAACATTTAGCACAACTGGGCTGGAGAGATGGCTTAGTGGTTAAGGCATTTGCCTGCAAAGCCGAAGGACCTTGGTTTGATTCCCCAGGGCCCACATAAGCCAGATGCACTAAGGGGTGCAGGCGTGTGGAGTTCATTTGCAGTGGCTGGAGGCCCTGGCACACCCATTCTTTCTCTCCTTGTCTCTGCCTCTCTCTCTCTCTCTCTCTCTTTCAAATAAGTAAATAAAAATAAAGTTTAAAAGCCAAGCGTGGCGGCACATGCCTTTAATCCCAGCACTCAGGGGGTAGAGGTAGGATCACCATGAGTTCGAGGCCACCCTGAGACTACATAGTGAATTGCAGGTCAGCCTGGGCTAGAGTGAAACCCTACCTCAAAAAACCAAAACTGTAAAATAGAATAAAATAAAATAAAAATAAAGTTTAAAAAAATAGCACAATTACTTCTTTCTGCACTAGTTTGGGAATATAATCCCAGGATTTACTCTTGACAAAACTTAAAATCAACATCACATGGTCAATTAATGCTCCCCAGGACCAATGTTAAAAGGAAGAAAGTATTGAACAAAAGTGACACCAACCTAATTGAGAATATTGAACACTAAGCATATTTTCATGATTGCAGCATGGGAACTCTTAAAAGTCCTTGAAAATGTGCACTGAGGATTTAGGAAAGAGGAGCCTTATATACAACTCTAATTTTAAAGAGAGGTGGTGACTTTATTCCTCAGGTAAGGGAGTTCTGAAACCTGATTCAAAGTGTTCTTCTGTCTACCTGTTGAGTGCCCTGAACCAGTGCTTTCCAAAATTACTACCACTTTAGGACTGTGCTGAGATTGGATGAAACGTCCCCCACAGACTCATGTGTTCTGATCCCTGTTGTAGTTACCATCTTGTTGCTGGGACAAACTCAGCCAGAAGCAGCTTATAGGAGGGAAGGCTTACAGTTGACATGGGAAGCTTCATCCTGCATCCATAGCAGAAGGCGCCAGCAAGCGCCGTGACTCTGAACACTCAGGGCTGGATTCCACCAGCAGGCTCCACCTCACAAAGGCTCTACTAAGCGGGACTAAGTACATAACTTAATCATAAACACTCTAGGCTCAGGGGGCACTATACACAAAAGCTCCCGTGTCCCAAGCTGGTAGCGATTTTCCAAAGTTGTTGGGTCTTTGAGAGGTGGAGGAGGTGTGTGCTAGGGTGGGCCTTGAGGTATGTTAGCTGATGCCCCTGGACCTTCAGAGCAAAGTCACTTGGACTATTTATTCCCAGTGATGAGGAGATGTGACCGGGGCATCCAGCTTGTGTGGGCCATGCTTTGCCTGCTGTGATTAAATTCGCCCTCAAGGCTGTAAGTTGAAATAAACTGTTTCCTCCCATCAGCTGCTTTTCATCTGATGTTCATCTGATGAAGAGGAAGTTAGCAGAAATACTGAAACATTTTTATTTCTTTCTTTCTTTCTTGGCCAAATGATTGATCTGGAACTAGTCAATAAATTGATAATTTCGCATGGGTAGCAGATTTGATAACTACAGTTCTAAAAATATCTCATTCCACTAGAACAGAGCAACTCCACTTTGCCACATAACTAGATATAATTAATTTTTGAACTATGGGTGATGTGCTGTCCTTCCCACCATGAAGAAATGGAGAGTCCCATTTGTCATGAGATTCACCACTGTGTATATTAGTTACTTCACCAACATTCTCTCTTCAGGAAAAAAAAAAGATCTCTTTAAGGTAAATAGCCTTCAGTAATATAAATTTTAAAACAGCAAGAGGAAAGAGATGAAGAAGCAATATGTACATCAATGTATGCATATAAAAGCAAAGGAAAAGCAGGAAAGATGAACCCATTATCAGCACTTCATTAGTTACACCATTGCTTTTATTCAGAGTTTTACCTAGATGGGATTCTTAACCAGATTTTATTCTTGTTTCAAGAATTAGAGCCCTCGCCAGGCGTGGTGGTGCATGCCTTTAATCCCAGCACTCGGGAGCACAGATAGGAGAATCGCCGAGAGTTTGAGGCCACCCTAAGACTACATAGTGAATTCCAGGCCAGCCTGAGCCAGAGTGAGGCCCTACCTCAGAAAACAAAAACAAAAACAAAAATAGTTAGAGTCCTCCATAGTTTTACTATATTTAGAACATAGCCAGATTATTTTTGTAAACAATTTACTATTTTGAAAATAGATTATAAATGACATGTTTTATATCACAACCTTATTTTTAAAAGCAATGGGAAAAAAAAGAGATATTATATTGATAATACTCAGTATAGGTAGCCAAGAAACAAGGCACATTTTTCCTTGTACACATATTCTAAATCTTCAAGCTGTCTTCAATTCCCATTTCTTATGGAAGAACTCATTCTTAAAAAGTTCATCAAAATTGGAGAAAACTAACCTTTGTTGTTTTATTTATTTAAAAGTATTTTATATGGATTGAGAGATAGCTTAGTGGATAAGGTGCTTCCCTGAAAATCCAAAGGACCCAGGTTTGATTCTCCAGTACCCATGAAATCCAGATGCATAAGGTGGTGCATGTGTCTGGAGTTCATTTGCAGTGGGTAGAAGCCCTGGCGTGCCTATATTCTCCCCCCTTGAAATAAATCAAAATAAAATATTTAAATTATTTTATATTAATTACTTTTTGAATCCTCTAGATGATCCTTATTTTGTTCTACATTAACAGAATCAGTATTTCTTTTATCAATAATTCATTAGTAAATTGAGATTTTTCCTTGTGTTTATTTGATAAGACCAATTTTTAGTCATTGAGTTTGCAAATAAAAGGAAATTTGACATTTGTATGTAATGGGTTTCATGCTAAGTTGTCTCTGCTATAAAAATAATAACCCATCTAGACTAACGAATATACTGTCAGTCCTGGGGAAGACATTTGGATTTAGTGAGTCAATACATCTGACATTCTAATTCAGTAATCAGGACATTCTAATTCAGTAATAAATTTGGTTTCTAGCCTGTCAGAACAAAACAGAAAAATAATTGAATGTTCTAATATTCAATGATGTCATTTACAAGGAAATCCCTATCATATGTAACAGTTTTAGTATTTCTACATTATATGTATATGTACATATTTCTTGTACACATATGTGTTTGAATATGTTCACATGCATTATGCATATGTACAGTTTTACTATATCCTACACTGCTTTCCTTATGCGCTTCATGTTTATTAGGAAAATAGTTTTAAGGGAAGGTCTTGAAAGGATGCTATTGATGATAATTTTTATAGATTCCCTACAAATGATAAGTGCTACAAAACTTGATTATTTTACTTTATTGTGTAAGTCTAATTATTCCAATATGTAGCAATGACAAATCACAGTGGAAATTCACTCCAGAGTTTTATGAAGCATGACAAATTATTTTTTCTAGCTTCAAATAACCATACTTATGCTGGTTTGAATATAAGTTTATATTTATCTTCCTACCTTACTAGATATTCTAAAATGTATTCAATACATATTTGTTACCCTTCCTTTATTTTACTGAATTATTTGGTTTCTTTATCAAATGCTAGAGTGTGTCTATATGCGGCTATTGTGGTAAAATACATAGATCCTGCTTTAGTGAATTATTTAGACTGTGGGCACACAGTAACCAAGGGTCAATAGCACCAGTTTCTCAGATGATTGCCATGGCATAGGCAAGATCAGGGGAATCTTTAGGACATCAGTGAAAATTCGACTGCACACCTTATAGAAGATAACATTGTCATATTCTCCTCTTTAAAATGATAAAACATGGGTAGATAAAAGAAAGTGCAGGGTTGATGAGTTATAAATGTCTGGAGCTGTAAACAACATTAAGGAAAATGTTTCCAGATAGAATTTATCCAAGCAAATATTTACTGAAGCTTTTAAATAAATTTTAAGACAGAATAAACTATAGTGCTTAGTTTGGGTGACTTTGTACGTTTGAGCTGTAACCACATTTTTACACCGATACAAATGTTTTGGGCTTATCAGCAAGTTGTTCAGGCTGTTCTTTATAAGATCACACTGACTGCCTCCTGCTGTAGTAATCGCACATGGCATGACTGAGTGAATTACTTAGTTGTTTAATATTATCCATTGCAGAAAATTGAATGCATGTGAGTGTCCACCAATAAATGAAGGTTGTCTATTAATTAGCTTTTGTCAAGTCACAATAAAATTTACATCTGCAATCAGAGCCTTTGTAAGGCAGGTAGGGCTTATCTTGTGGCTGGCCCCTTGGCAGGCCTTGATGTACCTTTTCCTCTTAACAACCTTGAGGTGTAACTGAGACGTTGCCTGAGATGCACCTGTGACGGGCAATGTCCTGCCCTACCTTATAACTCGAAACATTCTGTTTTGACGTTTGTACAAAGGCACTCACAAGCTAAACATACTCTCATTGATATATAAGCCATCCTATAATTACACTAGAAAAACATGTAGCATCAATTGTTGTTGAGAGATGTGTACAAGACAGAATGTGTGATAATATTATAGAAAATGGAAAATGAAAACACAAATACCTATCTTTGAGTGATAATGATAGCCAGCGACAGCAATGGACATTGGTAGTGTTCTTTTAAGATTTTCTCCAAAAATATAGAAATCAAAACCTTAAAAAAAAAGTGAATGAAGTAGAAAAAAAATCTTGATAGGTCAAAACAAAGTTTGAAAGATATGCTTTTATAACTTGTTTTACACTTTATTTCTTTTTTGAAGTAGATCATCATTCTAGACTAGGCTGAGCTAGAATTCATTATGTAGTCTAAAAGTGGCCTCAAACTCATTGTAATCTCCTACCTCTGCTTCCCGAGAGCCGACATTGAAGGCAGGTCCGCCATGCTTGGGTACACTTTTCTTATTTTTAACATTTTCATTATGTTTTAAATTATACTAATTAAATTACATAGCTGATGCCTTCTTTATTCCTTGTCTAGTACATAGATTATTTATTCTTAACATTTTTTTTTCCGGTGGAGCCTATAATGAAATCTGCATCCTGGCCTGACTAGCTGAAATGGACTAAATTAATTAACATTAGACGTAGGTCTCT